>NC_079427.1:31081639-31378599 GCF_026213295.1 Gadus chalcogrammus | reverse complement strand
CGTGAACACTGGATTACGTTGCATTTCAACATAAAATAGCGTGCTAAGCACACATACACACACACACACGCACGCACGCACGCACCCCAACACACACACACACACACACACACACACACACACACACACACACACACACACACACACACACACACACACACACACACCACACACACACACACACACACACACACACACACACACACACATTTCGCTGCTAAAACAACAACTTGGGCTGCTTCTAGGACATTTTGGGTGGATTTTGAACGGTATGTGGGCAGGACGTTTTTTGCAGGCAGGACCTGGCAACCCTGCGCTGTTGCCCGAGGTGCAGAAATGCTCCGGAACAGATCTGGATCCACCATGGCCAAAATAATTGTCATGAATAGCATGAATAGATTCATGCATTATCATTCAACTTGAACATGTGTTTTTACAGTATAGAGTGGTGGAGGGATGACGTATGTTGGCCAACCCGGAAGTGAGCGTCGACCTGGGTTTCCATGGTTTCCCTTGACAAAAAGCCAACGGGTTTTTCCATTGGCTCTAAAACCACACGGCAAAGGAAGCTGCCGTAAATTGTGTTGTTTTGTGTCGTAAACTGGGGCCAGCCGACCGGTTAAAAAATAGACAGATATGTCCGAGGTATCCTTAAAAGGCAGCTTGGAGTTTTTTATTTTCTGCAGTTTAGACTTCTCTATACCCTATTTTTGAAAGCAAACACAGGGTTATTTGAACAATTTATTAAATATATTTGTGAGAGGTCCATCCTTCTCCTGAGTTGGCTTCCTATTTATGTCTAGTGTAACACACCTGCTCCACAAGCATCACCCCCCCCTCCCCATATGGATTTGGAGAATGGTTGCCACGTCCCAGTGGGTGGGAGGGTATCATATAATATGAAGAGGTGCATTTCAATTATACTACAAATGATAATTAGGAGGCCGAAGCCCTAAAGGAAGTAATAATAATAATAATAATTCATTGAATTTATTTAGCGCTTTTCTAGACACTCAAAGACGCCTACAGTGAAGGGGGGGGGGGACCTCACTAACCACCACCAGTGGGTAGCACCCACTTGGGTGATGCACGGCAAGTGATGCAATAGGTGACTGAGGGTCAACATTGAGAACCCCTTTTATCAAAGGGGGGCTCAAAGGACTCATACGCTTCACCTGAGTGACCCCATCACACCCCGGCCATGGCCTCTTCCAACTCCTCCCTTCGGGTAGGAGATACAGGTACCTTGGGAGCCGGACAAACAGCTGAGGAATACCTTCTACCCCTGGGCAATTCGTCTACTTAACGCCTGACCCCCCCCCCCCAATGGACATGTGAAATCCTCTACCAATATTTATTTATTTTACTTATATGTTATGTCTGCATATTTATATTTATTGTGCCTATTGCTGTTTGTTTGTGTTTGTATTTTTGCTTTATTGCACTGCTTTATTTATTTTGCACTATGGGTAGTGAGCACCACCCCAATGTTCATGTACAAGTTTGCACAATGACAATAAAGTCTGAATCTGTGGCTCTAGCCCTACAGGAAATGACTCGGCAAGTGCTCCATCTAGTTGCACCTGCACCCAGCGGCTCGCTTGCAAGATTTTGGCCTGAAGTTTCGTCCCAAGACCTACACCCCTAGCCATCGAACAAGCATATCTGAGAATCAGGCTTCTCCTTTACATAATGACAAAAAGTTACCGAGGAGAAATACACATAACTGTTTGTTATCCTCGATAAGCGGCGTTGTGCCGGCTCCTTTTGACCCTTTGACCCCAGACTTCACAAACTTGGCCACAGCCAGCTGTGTCTACACACTTAAGCCACAAATGTACACCTCCATCCCACACAAAATGGGGTACTAGAAACTAACCTCTGTCTAATGTACATTTACTGTACTGTTGGAGGTCACGCCCCTTTACGGCCTTTCGAGATAGCTGGAGGCTAAAATGTTTACACACATTCCCGGGGCCCCCGAGAACGACATATCCGAGATTTGGAGTTCTAGCCCTTAGAGGAAAAAAGTTTACCAAATGGACTGTCATTGGACAAAGCCCCTCAGACAGTGTTACCTGCAAGCCTAATGGTTTCAGGATTGTGGTGGAAAAAAAAACAGTTTTGAGATAGGAACGTAATACGCCTGGAAATTTGACTACCTTGATTTAAGGCCAACTGGGATCCCCCGCCACCGAAACTTGGGCCCCGGTCGGACCCCGAGGGGCAGGAAGGGGTGGCCCTTACTGCCCGAACACTTGGCCAGGACCCCGAGTGCTAGGAAGGGGGGGCCTGACGTTCATAGTGCCATGCCCGTAAATTCCGGACGCCTCATTGTTCCGACGTATCAATGTTCCGAAATATTTCCATTAGATCGCACATGCACTATTCAGACGGTTCAAATGTTCCGGGAAAACGAAACCCATGTCCGAAGGTCCGTTGTCCGACTTTTCAAAAAGGTAAGGCGCATTGGCCGACGGTTCAAATGCCAATAGAAAAAATAGTTTTATAACTCGCTCGCTTCCCTCTCTCCCACGTCTCACTCTCCTCTTCTGCTCCAAAATTACAACCTAGGCCTACATATCACGTTCACGATGAATTTGGAGAGCAAAAAGACAACGCTTCACTTCATTTCGACACGGTGTTGCAGCCCCATGGACAGAGAGCGGAGGTCTAATTCTCAACACGGGCACGAACACACACACACACACACACACACACACACACACACACACACACACACACACACACACACACACACACACACACACACACATACACACACACACACAGAGTGAGAGAGTGAGAGTGAGAGAGGGAGAGGGAGGGAGAGGGAGAGGGAGAGGGAGAGAGGGAGCGAGCGAGGTATACAACTCTTTTTCCTATTCAGCATATTGAACCGTCGGCCTAATGCTCCTCCTTTTTGAAAAGTCGGACAAACGGACCTTCGGACCAATGGGTTTCGTTTTTCGGAACATTAAACCGTCGGAAGAGTGGCATGTTGATCTAATGGGAAATATTTCGGAACATTGAGACGTCGGAACAATGAGGCGTCGGAATTACGGGCAGGCCCCCTTTCATAATCCTCGCTCAGTGACTGTAAAGGATGTTTGGTCGGATGTTATGACGAAGAATCATAATGTGAATGGGAATATTCTATAAATGTCTTGATATCATCTTTCGTCTCAGCACTTCTGCTGCAGCCGCTTAAAGTCTCACTCCGAGAACCTTAAAATATGAATCAATCCATTAGAAGTATGAAAATATCTTCCCGGTGACGTAACGGGTTAAACAAGGTGTCCTTTGACATCTACGTTTCGAGGCGATTGCAACAGTGCCACACATGATCATATTTGAATATGTTTCGGGGTAGTAATTAGCTGTCGATTTTGGAGGCCTTTATCAATAATGACCAGCTATAGATTTGCTTCCCGATGGGGATTTTTGACAAATTACATGTTATTTAGCATCTACACGTTAACCTGAGTCCAATGAGATCAAGCTCGCCCTCTTGCTACACCGAGATCATGTCCTAGACCTAGGTGTACCATGTAAAATACATGTTACCATTTGCTAGAGTGTCATGCTGGGTGTCATTGGACTCAGCTCAACGTGTAGATGCTAAATAACATGTCATTTGTCACAAATTTCTATCGGGAAGCAAATCAATAGCTGCTCATTATTGATTAAGGCCTCCAATTTCGACAGCTAATTACTACGTAATTAACATGTGTGGCACTGTTGCAATCGCCTCGAAACGTAGATGTCAAAGGACACCTTGTTTGCCCCGTTACGCCACCGGGAAGATATTTTCATGCTTCTGATTGACTAATGAATTGATTCAGCTATTCCCCCAGAAGTCTGGGGTCAAAAGGTCAAAAGGAGCCGGCACCACCAGTGAATGTGTATTTCTCTCATAACTTTTTGTCATTATTAAAGAGAGGCCTGATTCTCAGATATGCAGGTTAGATGGCTACGGTGTAGGTCTGGACAGAACTTCAGGCCCAAATCTTGCAAGCGAGCCGCTGGGTGCAGGTGCAACGAGATGGAGCACTTGCCGAGTCATTTCCTGTAGGGCTGGAGCCACAGGTAGAAGCGTATGCGTCCTTTGAGACCCCCTTTGATATATAAGAGACCTCAAAGTACAGCTTACTTGAATGTTGTCGACCCAGTCACCTAACAGTGACATGAGACCTGGTGGCCTGGGCTGTGGCAGAGTGTCAGAGAGGGAACGTGTGCTTGCATCTGCATGTGCACGTGTGTGTGTGTGTGTGTGTGTGTGTGTGTGTGTGTGTGTGTGTGTGTGTGTGTGTGTGTGTGTGTGTGTGTGTGTGTGTGTGTGTGTGTGTGTGTGTGTGTGTGTGTGTGTGTGCAACCCGGTATCACGCCAAGGCGTAAAATAGATACGTCTGTCCACATCGCAAGGCATGTTCAGGGTCACCTATTGCATCCTTTAGGGCTTCGGCCTCCTAATTGATCATTGTAGTATTGAATGCCCTCTTTCATATATATGATACCTCCACCACTGGGATGTGGCAACAATTCTCCAAATCCATATGGGGAGGGGGGGGGGTGATGCTTGTGGACAGTGTTGTACACTAGACATAAATAGGAAGCAAACTCAGGAGAAGGAATGACCTCTCACAAATATATATTTAATAAATTGTTTCAAATAACCCTGCCTCGTTAAATCATTGAGCTTGGTGTTTTGCTTTCAAAAATAGGTTATAGAAGAAGTCTAAACTGCAGAAATAAAAACATCCAAGCTGCCTTTTAAGGATACCTCGGAATATCTGTCTATTTTTTAAACCGTCGGACCCCAGTTTACGACAAAAACAACACAATTTACGGCTGCTCCTTTGCCGCGTGGTTTTTAGAGCTAATGGAAAAACCCGTTGGCTTTTTGTCAAGGGAAACCATGGAAACCCAGGTCGATGCTCACTTCCGGGTTGGCCAACATACGTCATCCCTCCACCACTCTATACTGTAAAAACACACGTTCAAGTTGAATGATAATAATAATATAATAATAATAATACATTTAATTTAGAGGCGCCTTTCAAAACACCCAAGGTCACCTGGTAATGCATGAATCTATTCATGCTATTCATGACAATTATTTTGGCCATGGTGGATCCAGATCTGTTCCGGAGCATTTCTGCACCTCGGGCAACAGCGCAGGGTTGCCAGGTCCTGCCTGCAAAAACGTCCTGCCCACATACCGTTCAAAATCCACCCAAAATGTCCCTAGAAGCAGCCCAAGTTGTTGTTTTAGCAGCGAAATGCATTGTGTGTGTGTGTGTGTGTGTGTGTGTGTGTGTGTGTGTGTGTGTGTGTGTGTGTGTGTGGTGTGTGTGTGTGTGTGTGTGTGTGTGTGTGTGTGTGTGTGTGTGTGTGTGTGTGCTTAGCACGCTATTTTATGTTGAAATGCGACGTAATCCAGTGTTCACGAAAACGTACACTGTCAACGTATGCTTTTGGCGACTGGGTTGGCTCTCAGATAAACGTGTTTCTAACCATAGATATATATAGAACAGTGTTCTATATATATCTATGTTTCTAACAAGATGATATTGTAGCGTCACAGGGTTTGGGAGGAAGGGGCGGGCCTTCTGAGAGGGGGTTCCGGGGGTTTCCTTCCGGACGGGAGTTTTGGTTGTTGTAGTTTTCCGGTGGAGCTGTGCCTGCCCATCCGATTGTGGAATCCAATAAACCTGCTATCAAGCTTACTTCGCTCAATACCTCGCCTGTGGTTATTACAATATCATTAAAAGTTACATAAAGTAACGGTTAAATAACACAAACGCAGGAAACACGTGAGCTGCTAGTTTAGCGAAAGCAGCGTCCCTAGCCACCTGACGTCGTTGAAACATGCGAGCGAGCCGATTAAATCTTCCTAATAACTATAAAACTAAAGATCAGACACAATCACTGACTGAAGATTATACAAGTAAAAAGTATATTTCTCGCTAGAAATGTTATTAGAAACACGTTTAACGGTGAATCGATCCTAAAATATTGTATTTCCCATTAAATCATAAAGATTAATAAAGATCATACACATTCACTGATTGAAGATTATGCAAGGAAAATGTAAATTTCTCGCTAGAAATGTCATTAGAAACACGTTTAATGGTGTATCTGTCCTAAAATATTGCATTTCCCAATCAGATAATAACGATTAATATGGCTACGTAACAATTTCACCAAATGCTAGGAGAACGTACGCCCCCTGTTGGTGCTATTCCCCCATTCATTTCGAATGGAGAAGGACGCGTGTTCAGGGTGACGCTTTGGTCAGGCAAAGCGTGAGCCTGAACACGCCTTGCGATGTGGACAGACGTATCTATTTACGCCTTGGCGTGATACCGGGTTGGTGTGTGTGTGTGTGTGTGTGTGTGTGTGTGTGTGTGTGTGTGTGTGTGTGTGTGTTTGTGTGATAGAGAGTGGTTGTGTGTGTGTGTGTGTGTGTGTGTGTGTGTGTCTCCTCACAAACCAGCCTCCATGTTGTCCCAAAATCACAGGGGCTGGTTGAAGCTCCTGTGTTACAAGCAGAAATAAAACTATAGCTCTGCTATTTAAACTAAATAGTGTCTATCACATTGATCACTGGCATATACACAATCATTATTGGACAGTATTTGTTCTAACTTTAAAAAGAAACATGCTCATCAAAGCGACTGTATTACAGAGTTGGTAAACTGACCGGCAACAAAGACAAATCAACAAAGCTAGTGAGATCACAATGGAACCCACCAGCGAGGGGAAGGAAATACGACAATCCCCTGGTGTTTGACCCAGACCTGTGAAGGGTGCACTACAGAGCAGGAGCAGCAGTGCAGCTGGTGGACGCTCTGCTGTCTGGGAAGAGGATGAACTCAGCGCTCAGATGAATGGGACCATCGATCCGGCTCCATGAGAGACCACACTTGAATGCAGAAGAGAGAGATTGAGAGTGGGAACGTGAGAGAGTGAGAGAGATAAGGAGTGAAAGAGTGAACATGTGATGCAGAGGAAACAGCAAGGGTATGGAATTGCCTGAATAAGTTTTTTCTAGGGAAATCATTGGGGACGGGATGGGGATGAATTGGCCTAAATACAAAACGGAAGGATTAATCGAGCGAGATGTAGGAGGGAGTTCAGAGTCCTAGCTCTCTGTGATAGGCTACCTCCTGCTGGTGATGGAAGGTGAATGTTCAATATAACTCTTTGCACATGCTGAGTCACCTCCAAAGTCACACACACACACGGTTGCCTGTGTGCATTGGTTTTTCAGTGTTTCTTTTGTGAATTTTACATAATGCATGTTTTAATTTCCAGAGGTAAATATGTTATGATGAAGCATTCAGCACTCAGCATAGGTGAGCTTGGGGCATTTATTTATCATTGAGTAATCACCAGTTTAAACTATACAGGTAGCAGTCCTCTTCACTATGGAGCCCATTCTGTGGCAGCTTACCTCCTCATTAGATCCCAGGATGTCTCCAGAAAAGGGTTTCTAGAGTTGATTCATCGCCACTAACTACCGGAGTCATGGACCTGTAGAAATGTCATCTGGTAAATGCTGCTTTAAAAGGTAATTGCCACAAAGACAGAGAGCATGGGTCTGCAGCGGGCGCTTAGCGGAAGCCATATTAGCCGGGCCGGTCATGTGACAACATGAGAAATACTGATTGGATATATCGGCTGCGCCGATGCAACATCACACGCACCACGGTTCCCTCGTGGGAATTGGTAAATCGGAAAGTATTTGTGACACTACGTGGAAATGCGATTGACAGGTACTGAGCGGGTTACCATGACAACCACTTATCACCTTGTCTACATCTATATGCGTGGCACTGTGTGTTTGCGTTACAAAGCGGGCGTCGGAAATGGTGAATCCTGCATTGATCCATGCAGCATATATCGTGTGTGTGTGTGTGTGTGTGTGTGGTGTGTGTGTGTGTGTGTGTGTGTGTGTGTGTGTGTGTGTGTGTGTGTGTGTGTGTGTGTGTGTGTGTGTGTGTGTGTGTGTGTGTGTGTGTGTGTGTGTGTGTGTGTGCAGGCGTGGCAGAGCAGTTTGCCATAGCGGAGGCTAAGCTCAGGGCCTGGTCCTCTGTGGACGGAGACGACTCCACTGATGACTCATACGATGAAGACTTTCTGCCTGCCAACGAGCCCGCCACACAGAGCACAGGTAACACACACACACACACACACACACACACACACACACACACACACACACACACACACACACACACACACACTTAAAAACAGTACTACACACACACACACACCCACACACATACAGTTAAACGCAGTGCGCACACACACACATACACGCACACACACAGTTAAACACAGTACACACACACACAGTGCACACACACATACACACACACACACATATACACACACACACACACACACACACACACACACACACACACACACACACACACACACACACACACACACACACACACACACACACACACACACACACACACACACACACACACACACACACACACACACACACAACACACACAGTTAAACATAGTACACCCACTTGGGATCACAGATTACCTTAAAACAAATTATGTATTAAACTTCAAGGAAGGTGATTTCTTGTGGTAACTGCTGCATAACTTCACATCCGACGTCATGTGCCTCAATGGAAGGTCACACAAACAGCCTTGAATGTCAACAAAAGCAGGTTGGCACATCAGTAATGTCAGGAGCACAAAATGGCAGTGGCTAAGCCATGCCTCCAGACCCCGGTTTGCATGCCTGACATCACACCACTGTATCACCGGTGGAACGAGGGTAAACCAGCCCAGACATACTGGTGTTCAAAGGGTGATACTGCCACAGGATTCTAATAGTGTGAATAGAATTGACCTTCTCTCAAAAAAGTCATTGAATGTCTTTTGTTCTACTACAACAAGATTCTGCTATAGCGTGTAACGGTAACCCATAAAAGTACAGCTGGCCATACGTTTACGTGTGAACAGAAGTGACACCTTCAGACCTTATTCTGTTAAAGGAGACGTATTATACCACCAGGAGTGAGTGTGATTACCCTTACAAGCCGTTTCGAAAATCTGCCCAATATGACATCACTAGTGGGCGTGTCCACCTAGATGTGTGCTGGATAGATCAGTCTACCAGCCTACCCAGTTGACTGAAGTAAACGTTGCTCATCTATCCAGCACAGATCTAGGTGGACACGCCCACTAGTGATGTCATATGGGGCAGATTTTCGAAACGGCTTGTAAGGCTAATCACACTCACACCTGGTGGTATAATATGTGTCCTTTCACGTATCGAACTCAACTATTACCCCATGACCTTGTGTCGTACCACATCCGGAGTTTGTGATTACCTCTAATATATAAACTTCTTTCTATATTGTGATTCCAACTTATCAGGACAATTGTAAAAGTTGGCCCTTGCCTCTCAAGGCCCTATTAAATATAAATTATTCATTCTCTCTCTCTCTCTCTGTGTCTCTCTGACTCTCTCCTTCCCCCCTGTGGTCCAGATCGGTCTGTCATGGATCTTATTGTCCCAGTGCCCTAGTTTTCATGCACTTCCAACATATTTTTTGTTCCCTCACGCAATTTGATATCCCTCTTGCAATTGAATATAATTCCCCTCACTGCAGACGGTCTCTGGCTGTGCGCTGTACCAGGGCTCTATGAACTCTCTGGATACATGCCTGTGTGCACGCTCAAATGACCGGAAGGGGGTCATTCATGCAACTTAGGAAATCCCATTGGATGGAAGCACCAGCACCCTCCGTATACCAACAAATAAACACATCAGCTCCACGTTAATGTCTCCCATCTCCCCGTCGATGACTGCATACTTTCTGTTGGGTAAATGCCATGATGTCTGTGGGCTGGAAGAGCAAGTGTGCATTCTTTTTAAATATTGAATCCACATATTGCCTGTTTGCACCATGGAATGTCTTTACCCGAAGACATTGAATCACCAATTACCCGTTCAACATTTCAAAGAGTGTGGTTCCCTGATATGGTAATCTGATATGCTGCACTTTAACATCTCCCGGTCTTCACGTTGCTCTCTGCAGACCAACAAGGCACATATTAACATCAGCAGGCCAGCGAGCTGAAACCTGATCTGAATCCAGTGCTGAGAGCCCAAAGTGCTTACTGAATGCTCTCTCCTGGATGTAAAGGCAGTTCCTTGGCTGGGATACAGTGGGTGCTCAGGCCTCAACAGTACTCTGAGCATCCTCTATAGGCTTCGGCAGTCAGGTGGTCACTCTGATACCCTCTTGGTTTGCCTATGAACTTAAAATGGCGTTTTCAAAGAATGTCTGATATTTGAGGGAGTACAGTTCAGTGTAATTTAACTAAATTTGAATTGAGAAAACTAGGAAAAAAAAGACGTCACACTCAGAGCTCTACAAAAACTTTTTTTTTCAGGAGCACTCGTGCCCCTAAGTTAAAAAATTTAGGAGCACAGGAAAAAAAAATGGGGACACAATAGGTTTTTGTTTAGAACATTTATTAGCGTGCAGAAATTGCACACACCAACAGCACCAATTTACTATAGCAAGATTAAGACAAATAAATAGACAAGATTACATTTAGGCTACACAAAACAGCACCAATTTCGGCTTCCACCGTACCAGGGTTATTGGGCTGGGACTGGGTGCGATTTATATATAAATTGGGACAGCGAGAATGCCTAGTGGACTCGATGTGTTTCATCACAGCATTGTGTATCAGATTAGGGTTCCCCGTTCTAAACAGAGAGGAGCCTGCCATTGCCGATGGGGCTTCCTTACAAAATGTACAGACTTAGCATCATAATCTAGCCACCTGAACTCCTTCAACCAGTCGGGGGTTGAATTTGTAGACTTTATCGACTACAGTAACAGCATTAACTTTCTCCACGCAGTCTATTCATAATATTGTAATGACCACGGAAAAGGCAGTAAATGAAGTATTGATTAGACAGATTTAGATACCTAATAAACCGTTGGAACACACAAGACTGGTAACCATAGCAACGTAGGTAAACAAACCCGCTAAACCCTCCCGTAGCGCTCCCCGCGCTACGGCGATCCGGGGGCGCACAGAGCTTTTGGCCGTGATATTATCTATACAATACAGTTATATTATATTATATACTATAATATATAGAGCTCGGGGAGTCGTAAACGGCAACAATCACTTTCTCCTCCATGCTGCGGTTCACCCCGGACTGCACTGCAGGGAACGGTTGGCCGGTTGAAAACTGATTGGCTGTTACGTTACGCACGTCACTCAGTGGCCACGCTGTTGAACGCTGATTGGCTGTCATCACGCGAATGTCGCGGCAAAGTTTAATATTTCAACTCGAGCAAAAGTGGCGTGCTGCAAATCCACCTGAAATCCACGTGAACGCGCTCGCCCGTGCCGGGCAAAAGTGTTGCGATGCAAATGGAATCTCTGCTTTGTATGGAATCGTTTTGCCCCTTCGCGTTTGGTGTGAACGCACAGTGCGCTGTGGAGAAGTCACTCGCACACGTGCTCCTGTTTTGTTTTTCTCGTTCGCACGCCGAAATATTCACTCGCAAATGCGAGTGAAATGGGCACACTGTAGAGCCCTGGTCACACTATTAGGGAAGTAAAGTTTGAGCGTAAACAAGCTGTTTCAAGCCCTTATTGAGGTCTCAGGTCTCCCTGGCTCAGACTTAGATTTTTCTAGCTTAGCTCACCTAAAACATGTACACATACGTAGGGTCTAAAGCATGTCTACATCTAAAGCAAAGGGAAAAGTCGAAAAAGCATGATATCACCCCTTTAATACCGGACTGTACCGCTTCATTGTAAATTGTTTTGCTCTCTTTTGATTGGTTGACAATCACCAAGGCTTATTGGTAGTTTAGTAGACGTTATGGAACCGAGTAAAATTAAAAATACAAAGTCCATGTTCCCCATGAAGCGGAGGTGTCTTGCCTCGCCCTAAAGGGGCTTATTTTTTGATAATGACCAGCAACGTTCTAAACATTATCCCGCTTATTATACGGCTACTTGCCAAAACGAAAAAAATTACTTCACACCGTGTGTCTTTTTGATCAGCAGAGAAATAATCCTCCAAGACGCTGATGGCGCTTAGCAACCGAATGCGCTGGGGTTGATAAGTTACCGGACTACTTGCGGAGTGTTACCAAAGGCGTCAATCAGGAGCAATAAATCCACTTTTCTTGACAGCGGTCATTATATGCTTAGCAACAAGTCAATTATCGTAAAATAATTAACCAGGGGAAGTCTAGAATTCTCATGCAAGTCAACGGAGCATTCCGCAGCATTGAGAAGAGCCTTGTAAAAAATATATAGAATGTTCATGGTTTAAAATGGGGCTTCCTTTAACGTGTCTGTAAATAAAGCAAACAAGTCACATTGTTGTATGCAGCCTATATACAATCGGAGTGTTTCCTTCATGGTCTTTGTCTTGTTTCATTCATGGTCTTTGTCAAGTGGTTTCGTTCATGGTCTCTGTCTGGTTGTTGGTCTTTGTCTGGTTGTTTAATTTATTGTCTTTGTCTGTTTGTTTCATTCATGGTCTTTGTCTGGTTGTTTCATTGACAGACTTTGTCTGGTTGTTTCATTGACAGACTGTCTAGTTGTTTTATTCATGGTCTTTGTGTGGTTGTTTCATTGACAGACTTTGTCTGGTTGTTTCATTCATGGTCTCTGTCTGGTTGTTTCATTCATGGTCTGTATCTGGTTGTTTCAGTCACAGCCTTTGTCTGGTTGTTTCAGTCAAAGCCTTTGTCTGGTTGTTTCATTCATGGTCTTTGTCTGGTTGTTTCATTGACAGACTTTGTCTGGTTGTTTCATTCATGGTCTCTGTCGCGTTGTTTCATTCATGGTCTCTGTCTGGTTGTTTCATTCATGGTCTGTGGTTGTTTCCTTCATGGTCCTTGTCTGGTTGTTTCATTCACAGTCTTTGTCTGGTTGTTTCATTCACGGTCTCTGTCTGGTTGTTTCATTCATGGTTTTTGTCTGGTTGTTTCATTCATGTTCATCGTCTGTTTGTTTCCTTCATGGTCTGTGTCTGGTTGTTTCATTCATGGTCTTTGTCTGGATGTTGGTCTTTGTCTGGTTGTTTCATGGTCACTGGTTGTTGGTCTTTGTCTGGTTGTTTCATGGTCTCTGTCTGGTTGTTGGTCTTTGTCTGGTTGTGTCATGGTCTCTGTCTGGTTGTTGGTCATTGTCTGGTTGTGTCATGGTCTCTGTCTGGTTGTTGGTCATTGTCTGATTCGATTCATTCATTGTCTCTGTCTGATTGTTGTACTTTGTCTGGTTGTTTCATGGTCTGTCTGGTTGTTTCATTCATGGTCTCTGTCTGGTTGTTGGTCTTTGTCTGGTTGTTTCATGTTCTTTGTCTGGTTGTTTTGTTCCAGAGGTCTCGTCGCCGTTCCCTCCTTACCTGAAGGACCTGATTCACAGCCAGATGTGCCAGAACCTGAGCCTCAGGGGTCTCTGCTGTGAGGGGCCCGGTGGCGGGGGCGGGGCAGAACCCTCCCCCACCTCCGACTCCCCGGACACGCTGTGCTCCAGCCTGTGCAGCCTGGACGAGCTACACCCATTGCTACGTGACCTAGGCACCTCCGGCAAACCCCATCGCCATCCCCACGGCAACGCCACCGAACTGGCCGCCAAGATCCTGTCTGTGCTGCAGGGGGGCGAGGAGCTGCTGCTGGCCCGCCTGCAGCGTGCTGCCGCCGGCCCTCCCTCGCCCGCCGGGGGCAGCGGTGGGGGGCAGGACTCCCCCTGCTACTCGGCCTCCTACTCTGAGACCTACCTGTCGCCGGGAGAGGAGGAGGAGGGTGACGATGGGCCCTGCAAGGGCTACAAGACAACCGTGTGCCAGGTGGGGGAGGAGCACCAACCCTGCCGGAGGGTGTCGGACGTGGCCTCCTCTGGGGTGGTCTCCCTGGACGAGGAAGAAGAGGAGGGCCAGGAGAGGCAGGCCAACAGCCAGTGACTCCTGGTGTCAGCTGGGAGCGACAGCTGGCCCTCACCGCTCCTCCCACTCATCTCTGTTCTTTGGTTTTCCATGACTCGCTCCACTTCCCCCATGAATCTTGAAAACGGTCCATATTGCCTTATTTGTACAACAATTTAAAATCTCATCTTTCCAATTCTCCTGAGTTGTTCGACCCATAACTCACTGACCCTCCTCCCCTCCAGAGCTCAAATTCTGTCCTTTGATCTTCTATCCAAAAGCTTTTTGTTTTGAGGCGTCCAAACAATCTTTTCTATGTGTGATAAAGAGCAGTGGCCTGGCTATGAAGGCCTTCAGTGAACCTGTGCACTGGACCCTGCTGATTGGCTGGCTGTTCGGGTGTACCCAGGGCTGCTGATTGGTTGGTAGGGATTGTACCTGGGGAGGAGAAATGCACTCTGGAAAGTACTTTTTGGATTACAAGTGGACCAAGTCCAAACACTTGAATTTGCATGTGTCTTTTGCAAGTGCTATAACCAATGGGCTTAGCCAGAGCACAGTTTGTAACCTTCTAGGCTGTTCTGTGTGACCTTCTCAGCCCTGCTCGTGGATGAAGCCTGTCCAACGGGCGGGCAGGTCCACACCGCATCCTGGGACCTGCCTGCCTTCCCTTTGACCCCCTTTCTTTCTTTTATTGCCAGAGACCGATAGCATCCTTAAATGGGCATGGCTTGCTGCGTATGCCAAACTATTATATTATCCCAGTCACAACCATTATGAGCAAATGCTGGAATGTTTTCATAAGTGACGGGACATTAGTATGTATGTCTGTATTTCAACAAAATTTAAACTATGGGGGGAGAAAGACGACAAGGCTGTGTGACAAATGACTTGAGCCGAGATGATTTGCTTTTATTGTGCTAGGTTCAAGTCATCCTGTGGTGGTGGTGGGGTTACCCAGGAGCGATGGGACCACCAGGTTCCCTAACATGGGGGTGAACTCTGTGTTGAAGACATTCAAATGGAAGCTAAACACACAACAGCTGTGACCCCATAACCAAGCAAACTGAAACATCGCTGAGAGGAGGTTCCTGACCCTTTGGTGGATGAACAGGAAGAGAAAGAAACGCTTGAGGGCCCAGAGGTCCCTAGCCCCAGAGCAGAGGCCGGTGGTCGCATCGGAGGTTTTCTATATTTTTGTATGCGTTGTCTTGCTTTGATCTCTTTGCCTAATGCGATGTGCCAGTGTATGTGTTTTTTGCACGAAGCTAGCGTGGTGGCTGTAGTCTTCTCCTCTTTCTTCGTTATCACTGTGTGATATAGTCTACTGGGAAAAAAGAAAACAAACAAAAACTAATGTGAAAAAGATTTTTTTTCAAAAGCAGATACTGTGATTTGGTTGGTTATTGTCATTGTCATCCCGCCCTCCTCCATCCTACTGAGAGTGTCTGGTTTCAACTCTGATTACCACTTCCTGTCATACTGAGTACTGATGAGCTTTGCCTTTTATTGATACTCCCTCTTTTCTAAGACAAGGTTCCTAGGTTTCTAGACGTCTAGGTGTTCCTTAGTGTATCTTCTTGGAGGAGGCGGTGGGCGTTAAAGGGCATACTTAAAGATACAGTACATTCACGCCTCCATACTGCGCTGCCAGGAGTCCCGCCCACGAGTCCACTCCCACATCCCCTAGAGGGACTGTCATTCATGCAACTCAGGAAATCCCATTGGAGGGTCTCCCGTCTCCCCGTCGTGACTGCATACTTTCTGTTGGGTAAACGCTGCGATGTCCATTAGCTGGAAGAGAAGGCAAGTGTGCATTTAAAAAAAAGAATCACATTGTGTCTTCATATCCTGCGTTGACCCCGTTTTGTTTGTTTGGCAAAAAAAAAGCCTCAATCTTTTGTGAGTGTGACTGTGTGTGCGTGCACAACTGATTCTGGTTGTTTTTTGTAAGTGCACGCGTCCTGTGCGTTTCCTACAATGTCAGCAGGCTGGTTAAGCATGCGATGTCCGCTCCTAACCCCTGTCGCAGCAGTTCCCTTTAAACTGTATGGGGTGGATAGAAATCTCATTGAGCTTTAAGCAGTGCCGTTAAGCAGTAATTAGAGATGGAAATAAGGGAAAATAAGAATGGCTAACCATCTGACCTAAGCCACAGAGGATGAAGAGGATTTCTCCCCCCCCCCCCCTTTTTTGTAGCAAATAAAAGTTGAGCAGCTCAAGTGTTTACATTAAGGTCAGCACCTAGCAGGGTCTACATCAGGAAGAGACGAGCAGTGGAGAGAGTGGGTCGTAAACTCAGGGGGAAACCATAACGCTGTGCCTTCCATTCCTTCTGCCCTTGCATCATGCAGTTCTCTCCCTCACACATCCACCCGTCACCCCACCCATGTTTCATGAGCACGGCAGTCACATCAGAACATGGGAGAAATCCTCACAGCCATCTGCAGTCCAGGGTCGTAGCTGGTCATAGCGCCAAACACAAAGAGAAACAGAAAGAGAGAGACGGAGAGAAACGGAGAGAGATACACGGACAGAGACGGAGAGAGACAGAGAAACAGACAGACGGCGAGAGAGAGAGAGAGAGAGACAGAAACAGAGAGAGACGGCGAGAAAGTGAGAGACAGAGAAACATAGAGAGATAGAGAGAGAAAGAGACAGAGAGAGATAGACGAACAGAGACAGAGAATCAGAGAGACAGAAACAGAGAGAGAGAAACAGACAGAACCAGAGAGAGAGAGAGACAGAAACAGAGGGTCACAGAAACAGAGGGAGAGCCCACATTGGCACCTGAGCCCTGGGTGCTGCAGTATCCCATGATGTCCTTTTCATTTTGGGGTATGATCTGCGTCACTGTCCTCTGAGTGGACAGTAAATGGCGGGCCGTGCGTGGGGAATGGAGGATGAGGTCACACGCCCCCTTGCTTCACCTGACTCGCTGCTTTGTGTTGGTCGGCCCGCTCCATCTGGTGCTTTTACCCATCTCTCTCTCTCTCCCCCCCCCCCCCTCTCTCTCTCTCCCTCCCCCTCTCCCCTCTCTCTCTCCCTCCCCCTCTCTCTCACTCTCTCCCTCCCCTCTCCCTCTCACTCTCTCCCTCCCCCCCTCTCTCTCTCTCTCTCTCTCTCTCTCTCTCTCTCTCTCTATCTCCCTCCCTCCGGCGCTTTGTGTGCGTTTCTGAGAGAGAAAGACGGGCACCATTGCTGTTATGGCTTTTCATTTCCTCATCTGTCACATAGTTAACTCAAACACACACATACAACACACACAGCCTGGTGCTGCCTGTGGCTCGCTAGTCCAGTCAGCACGTCACCTGTTCCAAACGCCCCCTCCTCGTCAACCTTCTGTCCTCTCAGCCCTCCCCTGTGTGCAATCTCTCCCGCCTGTCTCCGAATCACCAGAGGGAGACGCTGGTCTCTCTCAACCTCTACTGACCCAGGTGATCTTCTCCATAGGACCCCCCCCCCCCCCCCCCCTCGTCAGATTAGTTGCCGTAGGCAATATTCCACAGTTGGAAAGAGAGAGCAGAAAAGAGTGTAGGAGCAGATTTTGAAACTAAATAACCCAAAAAAACTCCCTACCTTTCTCCAACATTGAGAAATGTTGCAATTCACGCTACTATAACTGACAGTCAAGATGGATTCCCTGAAAACAAATCGGGAGGAGATAAATATGAATGGGCTTCATGAAGAGGCCGGCCAGTCAATTTGAAAAGGATGTTTCACTGAGAGGCACATTGTATTCACTGAGAGCTGACTGGCTATTTCAAAGATCCCACTCAGATCTCACCTCTTAAATCTTCCCAGCATCTATACTGGGAGGGGGTCCATACGTTGAGTCATGGGTCGAGAGGCTCCATGGTCATGGGCCAGATGGTATGGAAGAAATTAGCCATTACTTTTTATGGTAAACTATGAGTATTATCAGGCCTATATATCATATAGATACATTAATATTGGAAAGCAGCTAAATCACCTCTCCATAGGAGAGACTCGACACGGCGCCAGAGAGTCTGGGGTCAAGGCGTACTGACGTCAACTCAAAGTTTAGACGAGCTGCAGATGTTGATAATATATCTTTAATGAATGCATGGCTGACCGGCCTTACCATTAAAGGAGAACTAGTATGCATTCTGTGGGCGGGCATACCCTATGGGGAATAGCTTGGTGTGAGAGAATAAAAATACAGGGATCTTATGATCGGCAGTGCTTTGTAAACTACTCTGCCTTATTGTTGCCTGTTCAACAATAAAGTCTTCTGTCATACTTGCTCCGGACTCCTCGATTCCTCATACTCTCTTATTTAGTTGAAGTGAACTCTGTTATTTTCTACCACAATGGCTGCTCATAGGCTGAGGCGTGTGTATCCGCTTATGTGTGTTCACACTGGAGTTGTAAGGCAGCAAAAGCGACCAACTTCCCCGTTCTGCTCCAGCTTCTCGTGTGTGTGATTCTAGATCCTGTGCTGTTAAAAGAGATCAGAAACAAATCGGAACACAGCGGCCTGCCGGCAGGCAACATGCATTTTGCCTAGTGAGGGTGTGGCCCCCCTCCTTCAGCCTAGTTACTGCTTTAGAAGGCAGGCCCCGGGGTCGCCTAGCCTGGCTCCGCCCGCCTAAGTACTTCCGCTCAATTTAAATTTCCCTTCAGTACTAGGTCTGGGACTGTGGTATGTTAGGGTGTTTACTCCGTCCAAATTTTCTGCATCCAATCAGCGAACAGAGGGAGTGGCTGAGAACAATGACATTAAAGTCAGCTTTCGTTGACATACATCTTCACGCACGGTGTTTTGTTTGTTTACAGCCTGCGCGCAACGTGATTCCCGGCCAAACATTAGGCATTGGTTAAGGCAGAACCAGAGTGGCACTGGGCAGATCCAAAAGTTTTAAACTTCAACAGACACCCGTCTTCAAGTGAGTTAACGTTTGTCAATTCAGTAGGTCCAGACTCTCTGTGCAAATGAAATTAAGTAAAAGAGTCCGGTAGGACCAGGCTAGGGGCCGCCTACTGCTCTCTGTGCAGTACAGGGCCCTGATGCCCCCGCAACCGCATCCAGTGCCAGGCCTCCTGTCGAAGGTCCCCCTTCACACCGGGCCACAGGGAATGAGAGCTGATCTCGGTTTAATGCTCGCTAGGCCACCACCACTGCGGTCATCGCTAATAAAAAAGCTTTGGGGGGCTGATTGGGTTTAGATGCATAAAAAGGGCAGTTACACCTTGGTACTCTAAAACACACACACACGCACCTGCACGCACACACATATATACACACACACAGGGCCGACGGACTGCGGGGGAAAGTGAGGCAGTCGTGGGGGGGCCCATGGCAATAAAAATAAATAAATAAATAAAGTGTTAGGAGTCGCACACGGCCTCGTCTCTCCCCCCCCCCCCCCCGTCAACAATTGTTCTCTACCCCCCCCCCCCGTCAACAATTCAGCGCAGGGGGCTGGTAGGGGGAATTCGGGGGGGGGGGGGGGGGGCCATCAGTACCTCTTGTATAGGGGCCCAGGATTTGGTGCAACGGCCCTGCACACACACAGACAGACCCCCACATGCACGCACACACACACAGACACACCCCACACACACGCACACACACACACACACACACACACACACACACACACACACACACACACAAGGAGGTACAAATAATTGAGCAAAACCATAAGTTAAACAATACACTCCCTCCCCATCTAATCCGTCAGACAGAGGTAACGAATAGGAACTGGATGTAATGGAGCCCTAATGAATGTACCATGGTCCATCTCACCACCATCACATCACCAAATGGATTCCCTACATTGTCAACCTTGACCGCATTCACGCATCACACTTGGCCCTTGGAGATTTTTCCCAGTTTTTTTTATTTATTTTTTATCATAACTTTTGCCAACTTGGATTTTGAATTATTTTGGATATTCGTTTGCTGCATCTGAGATTATTTTGAGTTAATTAAAATATTGTTAATGTTCTTTGTAAAAAAATGTTCTGTGGTCTTTCTTTGGTCTTTTCACAGAGGTGGTCATAAAACAGGAGGGAGGGTATATGAAGGGGCTGATCTCAGAGAGCTACCCCATTAATCTCCCTGCGTTCCACGAAGATGTCGGTTATTATGATGACATAACATACCGTCACATTAGCTCACCTCATTTAGCGCCATTAGAAGCTCGTTCAGAGATCACTCCATGGTCACCTTCCAACCTCTCCATGGAAACCGGAGACCGCCAAGTCTCAGCTCACACACACATTGACACATACGCAAAAAACATGCATGCCTACACAAGACAAATACAAGACACCACATGATAATGGTCTATGAGCTGCACCTAATATCAAATATATATTTAGCAACCTCATCTTTGTGGTATACATTTATATATAATAGCTGTTCTTATATCTGTAATATATACCATCCATAACATATATGGTACACATCGTTAATACATAATGTATTAGTATTTTTGTAAAATTGTCAATAGACTTCCGCTTGATAAATTATCTCATGAACCATTATGTCGTTATTATAATTCATAGTTTTTAATTTTTACTCAGGAGTGTTCATGTCGAAACCATGATTTATAAACTAGGAAATGCATTTCCTGCAGAAAATGCAGTGAGTGCTGTAGTGTCAAGTGAGGTTGAAAATATGTTTGATAAAGCTACACAGTTTGAGTTGTGAAAAAGTTAACACATTTGAACAGAGTTCCAAAGGTTAAAGTCTGAACGCAGTAAGCGCTATCATGTAAAAATGTCATATAGATAATCTGAAGTCTTAGAAAAAAAGAGAGTTTTAAGTTTATTGCCGCCGCCTTGTAGGGGTAACACAGTTCTCAGTCTGGAGAGGACTGAGTGGGACAGGATCTAGGTCCCCCACACCCAATGCCGATGGCTTCAATGTCCAGGTGAGTGAACACGTTGTGCTCTGTTTAGCCGTTTAGATCAACGGTAGCTTACTAGACAGGGTAAAGTAGCATTCAGGATGTCCTGAGGGACCGCCTAAAGTGTGTGCAGTGTTTGCGACCTGACACCACCCCCTACTTTACTAAGATTGGGCTTAACAGGTGAAGCCCCCCTACCCCCAGGTAAGTAGCCCAATACAAAATAAATAAAAAAGAAAATGTCTGTCCTTTACCTCTGATGTTTACTCAACATGAAACACAGCTTATATTTCAGAGAAATGGTTCAAAAGACACTTGCCAACGTTGCCAACACAGTATACATACATTTGTTCCGATCAACAGTAACATTTAAACCGGGAAAACATAAAACTCATTTCCATGCTAAATCACCAGATGTGCGTTTAACGTTCGGATCACTATCCCAATCCAATTATATCTATATTATAACACTAATAACACCTATAACACTCGGACAAGAAAGACACTTTTCCTTCAGTCCTGAACAGTTATTCGTGTGAACCAGCGCCGCTACTGTACAATTCAGTTCAATGGGTTGTTGTGTGGGGTATATGCACGGAATGCACAGCGGTGCAATATCCCTTCCAGTGCAGTGCGTGTGGATGTGTGTTTGTTGTGTGTTGTGTGTGTGTGTGTGTGTGTGTGTGTGTGTGTGTGGTGTGTGTGTGTACTGGCACAGCGTTAGTTCGTTGAGTCACAGTTCTGTTCGGGCTGCGCATGATGAGTGCATCCTCTGTTTCAGTGTAAATGGTTAGGTTAGTGCACGGAAGTATGCGGAGATGGAATGAGTCTCAGGGCATGTTCCAAGATATGCCTCGTCAGCGTCTTTCCTGAAGGACGAAGGGAGGAGTCCAGAAGGATGTACGCTATCTTGGACGAGCAAAGCAACCGTTCCTCGGCGACGTCAGAGTTCTTCAGCATCTTCAACGTGGCGTGTAGTCCATCGCCATACACACTCAGGACATGTTCAGGTCTTAAGTAGACAGCTTGCAGAAAGGCCCGTGGTTACGTTGTGGAGTTAGCCGATGAGAAGGCCAATTTCCCTCTTCCCACACTCCTCGAATGCAACCAAATCCCAAACAACCGTACGGAGATCCCAACCCCCAATGCTGCTCGACACCACGGACACCTGAGACGCATCGCAGACGAGATCCCACCCCTGGTTCTAGATGCACACATACTCCTGTTGCTCGGTAGAGACATTCTGAGAGTAAACAAAGTAAGAAGCCAAATAAACGGTCCACATGACGCCCCATTCGCCCAAAAGCTGGACCTTGGATGGGTCGTCGTCGGCGACGTGTGCCTCTGGGAAGCGCACAAGCCACCCCACGTCGGAACATTCAAAACCTCCATTCTGGAAACTGGACGGCCCAGTTTTCTCAGCCCATGCAGCAGCAAAATCCATGCGAAAGATGTTCGCCCACGGCTACTCAGCATTGGACACCACAGACAGCACAGAGACGCTCAATGGAGAAAACCTGGGTCAGTCAGTCTTCCTTCACACAGCCAATGACAACAAGCTCGCTCCTTCAATGGATGACCTGAGATTCCTGCAGATCACGGAGGTCGAGTATCGCAAAAGTTGGTTCGCACCTCTTCCTTTCCAGACCCCACGAAAACAACTGCCAGACAACAGGTAGTACGCCAAAAGCCGCCTCAACTCTCTCCAATGCACTCTAAGCAAGCAGCCTCAGATGAAAGCCCACTACCTAGACTTTGTCGAGAAGATGCTTACCAACAAACATGCAGAGATTGCTCCACCTTTACAGGAAGGCCAAGAGTGTTGGTATCTCCCATCATTTGAAGTATATCACCTAAAGAAGCCAGGACAGATCTGTGTGGTGTTCGACTCCAGTGCACCTTACAAATAGTCAGGTGGCTTAACGAAAATACCGATACCGACTGGACAAAAGCACCAAACTTTGCATGGGTCTTCCTTAGGGCTTAGTAGTCAAATTTAGCCTAGGAGCCACCCCTCCCCCCTCCCTACCTGGCTAATTTCTACCTGTCCCATGGTTTAGCCGTCATTACCAACACACTCTGCATAAAGGCACTTTACTACTGTTTTTTCATCAAATGTTTATTTGGTTGCCATGGTAACTTAATATCATAGTGGAGCTTCTGTACTTCAAGCTGTAAGACTGATGCCTTGATGTCCAGAAAAGTAAGTAAATCTACTCTTTATTCTTTGTGTGGGGCATATACACTTATTATGCGTCATTACCATATGTTTCTATTTCTGTATTTTCGATTTTTTTAAAAACATTTTTATGACTTTAATAGTTTAAATGGTGTTCATTACATGTAGAAAGCTAGCTTCACTTGATTAGCCATCCTCTTTGCTAGTAAGGCTAGTTTTTTGGCAAACATGTCATTACCAGCACAGTCATTACCAGCACATTACAGCTTGTTACAATAGGTTACGATAAGTGATTTGTCATCACCGCAACCTATGTATAAATTACAAAACATCCAACAATTATTTATTTTGGACAATGTTGGACAGTCTAAATGATCCCTGTATAAAACAAAAGTTGAGACATATGGCATTTACTTGGCATTTACTTTACTACTTGACTATATTCGATGATGTGAGGGTAATGACACATTTACTTGACATAGTTAAGAAAGTGGCAAAAAATCTGAAATTCCCTTATCTTTTGGTCTCAACCCAGCTCATAACGTTGCTTCTGACTGAAGGACAATTAATATTAGGATAATGTTTTGGGAGTGATGAAACGGCTGATAGTTTTGCTTCACATTCTGCTTCCTGGCACAAATCTTGCCACCTGAAATTTAACAATTCCAAGCTGTCCAGAGCAATTAGAAAGAAAGATGGCCAATCAGATGAACCTGAACAGAGGCGGCCCACAAAGCGTCAAGCATTGGACTTGCAAAAGTGCTTATTCTGTGGAGAAGAAGGAAAAGAAAGCGATGAAATATGAAAAGAAATGCTCCATGCAGTGTCAACATTTGATGCTGACAAGAATATCCGGGCCATGATTACAGAACTAAAAGATGCCCAGCTCATGAAGAGAATAGTTGGAGGAGATCTAATGGCAATGGAAGCAAAATACCATCTAACATGCCTGACCAAGCTTCGAAATCGCTACCGTAGTCACACTCGGAAAACAAACCATACACCTGAACTCACAGATCAGAGGATGAATGAGTCAAGAGCATTTGTAGAACTGACCAGCTATATAGAACATTCTGTGGACTCTGGAACTCTCCTTTTTAAGCTCTCTGAAATCCACTCCATGTATGTGAATCGTCTTGGGGAACTCGGCATCAATAAATCAGTTAATAAAACCAGTCTGAAAGATCATTTGCTCGAACACTTCCCAGAAGCACAAGATCAGTTTGATGGGAGAAACACTATCATTTTCAAGGAAGGAATGAGAGACATGTTGAATGAAGCACTGAAGAATCGAGACTTCAATGAAGATGCTGCTATCCTGGCGAAAGCTGCTATAATAGTAAGAAAATACATATTCTGCCACAAAGGTTTTAAATTTACTGGTTCCTTCCCAGCAGAATGCCAAGAACACTCTCTGCCCTCAAGCCTCAAGTCCCTTGTCTCCATGATCTTGAATGGCCCGAACATCAAAGATCAGGACAAGCATGAGTCCCAAGCTAGTCTCACCATCGGGCAGGGCATAATTTACAACACAAAGAAGATAACCTCTCAGACTTCTGTTAAGAGCAGACACACCCTGGAGCGCGAGCCACCCCTTCCCATCTATATTGGCATCAATATACATGCACTGGCTAGGAGCAAGAAACTCATACAGCAGTTATATCATATGGGAATCAGCATTTCGTATGACAGGGTTATGCAGATTGAGGACTGGATATCAAATTCTGCTTGTGAACGCTTTGATGATGATGGAGTGGTGGCTCCAGCCTGTCTCCGGAGAAGTCTCTTTACTGTTGGTGCCCTTGACAACTTGGACCATGACCCCAGCTCAACCACTTCCCAGACCTCGTTCCATGGGACTGGAATCAGCCTTTTCCAGTTGCCGACCAAGAGTGAACCTGGTGAGAGCAGACCTCCTCTTACAATACCACCTTCAGGAAGTGGAAAGAATTATCTTCCTGATAATTACGCCACAGTCCCTGCCGTATCTCTGAAGACCACTGCTGTTGATGTGCCGGAGTGTAAGGTGTTCCCAGTGCGGAGCAACTTGGAAGAGGCTGTATCAAAGGAGGACAGCTGGGTCAAGTATGCACTGCCATTTTTAGAGAGGGAGAGCTCATTAAGGGAGATTCCATCGCATGGGCTGCCTATCACTCCTCTATGCAGCCTCCGGACGAAGACCTTCCAGCACACTGCGCCCTCCTTCCTTTGTTCCATGAGAAATCTGCCACGTCTGCTATGATAAAGCATGGCATGGACGTCGTGAGGCAGGCGGTCGAATATCTGAACCCAGGACAAGTCCCAGTCACTACTTTTGACCAGCCCCTGTTTGCCCTGGCCAAATGTGTACAGTGGAAATGGCCAGACACACATGGCGAGAGAGTGCATGTAGTTATGCTAGGTGGTCTGCACACAGAAATGGCCCTCTGGAATACCCTGGGAGATGTTTTGGAAGGTTCTGGATGGACATCAGCCCTTACAGAGGCAGAAATAGCATCTTCTGGCACAGCTAACTCATTTTTAAAAGTTGCACATCTTGCTCGAACAAGGCATGCTCACCAAGTCACACTCCTGACCCTGCATAAACTCCAGCGGGAGGCATTCCTCCTGAGTGACGGCCCCAAAGATGAAGACTCTTTCAGGATTTGGACAAACTGTATGAAGGAGAAGAGTCCCACTTTCATGTATTGGGACTTGATCATGAGGTATGAAACCCTGATTCTCATCTTTGTCAGGGCTCACAGAGAGAAGAATTTCCCGTTGTATGTAAGAGTCTTGGAGGAACTCACACCACTGTTCTTTGCATTGGATCATGTGAACTACTCCAGATGGATGCCCGTTCATATCAGAGATATGAAGTCCCTGCCTACTGCAATCAAAGAGGAGTTCAAGGAGCGTTCTCACTGGGTGCTCTCCAAGACCACCAATACATTCTCTTCAATTTATTTCGACCAAGCACATGAACAAGAAAACAAGATTGTCAAAGGTTCAGGTGGTGCTGTTGGGCTTACAGAGAATCCTGCTGCCTTCAGACGGTGGATGCTCTCTGGACCAGAATTAGCCAGACTAGTGAAGCAGTTTGAAGGAGTATACCTCCCTGATGAGGAAACAGAGATCTCCACGAACTTCCAGCACCATGAGCAGGGTCTCTCGACACAAAAGACTTTCCAGAGACAAGTTTCCAGCCTTTCAGAAACCATCAAGCGAATGGGCAATCCCTTCTTGGATGACTTCCCTGATTTAGTAACTCTTGACAATCGCAACTGCACAGATGAATCAGTAATAGCCAGAGTGCGCACTTTGGAGTCCACAGGCAAGGAAAAGTACCAAGACTTTGTCAAGAAGGTGCTTGATGACCGCACCCACTCTATCCATGACCCAATCAAGAGAAATTCTCTGCCGCTCTTCAGAAAATGTCATCACAAGCAAACATCTAAGCAGGGAAAGAAGATCAAAGTGCTTCAGAATAATGTAGCCCTCTTTGGCAGGCTGTACATTTCAATGCAAAGCCGGGATGGAAACTTGGATGATTTCTTTGCACATGAGATACAATCCTTCCCACCTTCTCTGTCAGACCTTACCAAACACAAACCTGCTCCAATGTCTTGACCAGCCTGGGCAAGCAGAGCCACCTTCAACCTACAACTGCAAAGTCCTAGATGGTGCCGTCATCGTCCACTGCTTGCCCACAACCAGAGTAAGCACATTTGATGAGTATGCAGATGCAATATTCATCCCTTACCTAGAGAGTCAGCTTCGGGATGCAAAAAGATTGGATCTTGTTTGGGACACTTACACCACAGACAGTTTGAAAGAGTCTACGCGAGAAAAGCGAGGCACAGGTGTACGAAGGAAAGTATCAAGTCATACCAAGCTTCCTGGCAATTGGATGGACTTCCTTCGGGACTCAATGAACAAGGAGGAACTGTTTGGTTTTTTGACTTCCAAGATTAAAGAGTTTAGCTGGCCACAAGACAAGGCTGTCTACGCCACATCAGGGCCAGCTGTGGTATCCATTGGTTCCAGCAGCCCCATGAACAACTGCAATCAGGAGGAAGCAGACACGAGGCTTGTAGTCCACATTCTTCATGCACTGGAACAAGGGGAGATGAAGTTCCTGGTACGTACAGTGGATACAGATGTCATTGTCATACTTGTTGGCACCTTCCATGACATGCTTGCGACTCAACCTTTGGTCGACATCTGGGTTGCTTTTGGTATGGGCAAGAATTACAGGTTTTACCACATCAACACCATCTGTGCAAGCCTCGGGGAGTCACGATCAAAAGGCCTACCTGTGTTCCATGCATACTCTGGCTGTGACACGACCTCTGCATTCAATGGAAAAGGCAAGAAGTCAGTATGGCAAGCCTGGCAGTCTTATGAAGATGTTACAGAGACATTTGTATTTCTGGCCAACCATCCCTTCCAGCAGCTCGAACTGGATGATGAATCATTCCAGAAGCTCAAGAGACTGACTGTTATTCTGTATGACAAAACCAGCCCTTTGACCTCAGTCAATGAAGCAAGAAAGGAACTTTTCTGCAAGAAGAATCTGGCAATGGACAAATTGCCACCCACCCAGGATGCACTGCTCCAGCAACTGAGACGAGCAGTGTATCAAGCAGGAATCTGGACTACCAGCACACAAACACAGCAGGTGGTTCCTTCTCCACAACAGTATGCCTGGAACAAGGTATCCAACTTATGGGTGCCTGTTTGGATGACAACTCCAGAAGTTTCAAGAGCGTGCAGGGAGCTCATTAAATGTTCCTGCAAAGGAGACTGTTCCAACTGCAGCTGTGGCAAAGCAAACCTGGACTGTTCACCACTTTGCAAATGTAAAGTGTTCTGGACTTCTGAGAGTGTTAACTGTTTTTTGAATAAATTCTGAGTTCTTTCCTGCATTGGGTCTGCGTTTGAGTCCCTTCCTTCAATTCTTAACACAGGCTGGACAAAAGCACCAAACATGCCCTGCTGCCCCCTCCCCCGAACTCCCCCTCCCCCACAGACTCTCCCCCCCTCTGGTGATAAATAATGTTTGAGATATGGCACGACATGTGAAAACTATGGTGGCGGACAACACCAAAACAAAGATATTGTACCACTAAACACCAATAAAATGTGTTCAAATCATTAGTAAGAGCAACCATAAAAAAAGTCTAGACTTGTTTTTGTTTATACTAATTAATGGATCTAAAATGTATTAGATGTAATTCATTTTTAATATAATTACACCCTGTCTGTGGACAGAAATGGGCCGAATTCTAAAAAATGGGCCCGAATTCTGAAAAATACCCTTAAATATTAAATAGGGAGGGGGGAGGGGTGGCTCCTAGGCTAAAAGTGACTACCAAGCCCTAAGGAAGCCTCATGCAAAATTTGGTGCTTTTGTCCGCCCGGTAACGGTAATGTCGAAAATACTCGTTAAGCCACCTGACTAAAAGGAGTCTCTCTCAACAACGTATTCTTCACAGGCCCTGATCTGAACAATACCCTTTTGGGGGTGCTCATGAGATTCCGGAAGGAACCTGTTGCCATCACCGCCGACATTCAGCACATGTTTCACTGCTTCATTGTGCGTGAAGACCACAGAGACTTCCTCCGCTTCCTGTGGTTCCACACAACGACCCGGACAGTGACAATGTCTTCGGCAACAGCCCATCCCCCGCCCTCGCCATATACGGCCTGAGAAGAGCAGCCAAGGAAGAAGAAAATAACTTCGGCAGCAACATGAGAAGGTTCGTCGAACGAGAGTTCTGTGTAGACGATGCACTTAAGTCCTTCCCTACCAAAGCAGAGGCCATCAGTGTCCTCAGACGTGCACAAACGATGCTAGTGTCAAACCTCAGGCTGCATAAAATAGCCTCCAATAGACCTGCTGTGCTAGAAGCATTCCCTCTAAAAAGAACGTTCCAAGGATATCAAAGATCTCAACCTCCTCACCGATGACGACCCTCTACAACGCAGCCTTGGAGTGTCCTGGAACATTGCTTCGGACACTTTCACATTCCAGGCCATGGACGACAACAAACCTTTCACCCGTAGAGGAGTGTTGTCCACGGTGAACAGCCTGTATGACCCCCTCGGCTTCTTAGCCCCCATCACAATTCAAGGCAGGCTGCTCCTCAGAGACCTCACCAAGCAAGCCAAGGACTGGGACACACCCCTCCCCGGAAACAGGGAAGCTGAGTAGACCAGGTGGAGAGACTCATTAAAAGACCTACAGGAGCTTCAGATACCCTGCACCTACACGTCTTTCTCTCCCTCTAGTACTCTCCTCAAGGAGCTTTGTGTCTTCGCAGACGCCTCTACTACGGCCATCGAAGCAGTAGCTTATCTGAAAGCCACCACTGAAGAGGGACAGACTGAGGTCGGTTTCATCTTTGGAAAAGCCAAGCTGGTGCCTCAACCAGACCTCTCTATCCCTACACTGGAATTGTGCGCAGCTGTGCTTGCAGTCGAGATTGCAGAGTTGATCGTTGAAGAGATGGACCTGGAGGTCGACCGTATCACATACTACTCAGACAGCAAGGTAGTCCTTGGGTACATTCATAATCAAGCAAGGCGGTTCTTCATCTACGTGAACAACAGAGTTCAACGGATGCGACAGTCCACATCCCCAGACCAATGGAGGCATGTGCCTTTCGACCACAACCCAGCTGACCACGGGTCTAGGTCTATCCCAGCGGCCCTCTTAAGCAGCATAACATGGCTCTCGGACCAGCCTCTCTTTGGAATCCATCTCCCCACCCTCTCAAAGCCCAACCTCCAAGTAGGAGACATTGTCCTAATGAAGGACAATCAAGCCAAGAGAAACCAGTGGCCTATGGCTATTCCAAGCCAGGACGGGGTCATGAGGAAAGTGGACATCAGAGTCGTCAAGGACGGCACCAGAGAGTCTTCTCCCGTCCCGTGGCTGAGGTGGTCCTCCTCCTTTCTCCACAAGACTAGTACTTTTGGTTTCATCTGGGCTCGTTAGAGACGCCAGGGGTGGAGTGTTCTGGACCCTATTCGTCACTGTTTTTATGCTGAGGCTTTTATTTTATCAAGCCGTCTTTATTTGTTAGTACTTCCGGTTGGAAGTGGCCATTCCGGAAGTGATTCCGCTGACTACTTAACACTAGAGAAATCACATTTTCCACCTTCCAAGTCTTGCTAGCTGTATGATCGCAATGTTTGCAAGTACTGCAGCTTGTTAGGTCCTTAGCAGCATTATTTTGGTTATTGGATCACCGATTTGTACCATTTAATATGGCGCCAGCTACGTTTATTGCCTGTGGAGAGAAACAGTAAAGCTCCAACTATCGTGCACTTAGTTATTACAATAAGTTATATTGTTTTTTGCATCCCGTTTTGTAACTGATATATATTATGTTTGTGTTTCAGTTTCACTCTTTGAATTTGAGTAAACCTTCCTAATCGGCACCACACTTCTTGGAGTTATTCATTATCAATTAGTTTAGCTGAACTGAGTAGTGTGATTGCTACTCAGACCAGTACAATTATGCTGCTGTATTTTCAGAGACCCCCACAGATATCTGAGTTGAGCTGCTTTCATGGGAGCCAGACATCTCTCTATGGGAGCTCAGCTCCCACTGGCTCCCATCTAACTCGAACCCTGGCTATAGATATTTTTTAAACTGCCGAGCCGGTTTGGTCGTAGCTTGGCACACCCGGCGATATCTCAAGTTTCCTGTGTAATACCGAGGGGGTCAAATCCCCTGTTCGTCACGGCGCAGGCTTTCTTGGTTCACTGGGGAAGGCGGGGCTGCGCACAGAGTCTCTGACCTCTTTAGAAAAATTTATATTATTGAATACCCGCATGCAATAATGAGTTCACGTCTGAGTGTAGACTACAAGAGGGGGGCGGACCAGGCGGCCAGAACGGCTGCGCTTAACAGGAGAAGGGAAAAAGGCAGGAGCAGGTGTCGAGGCCGCCGCAGGGGCAGGGGCCGAGGCTGCCGCAGGCGGGCGCCCCCGCCAGGGGCTGAGCCAGCTAGAGCGGTTCGCCAATATCCACATGAGCAGGCTTGAGCCGGTCTATAGCAACGCTCAGGCCTGCCCCCCATATCCACAACAAAGTTCTTTTGCCCACCCTCCAAGACGCGGAAGGGCCCATCGTAGGGGGGCCGCAGCGAGGTACGGTGGCCATCGTGGCGGATGAAAACGTATTTGGCTGACGGTAAATCCCTGGGAACCAACACATTCTCACTCCGAGCGCGTCGATTTCTGACGAACGGTCAGTGACTTTTGCTTCAGTTTCTGACGCAAAAGGGTACCCTTGTGCTGCTTTTTTAGACGCATGGGGTTTTCAACTAGTTACAATGTAACCCTTTGACGGGGGACCCGATGGCTGCACATAGAGACGCTATGAGCATTCATATCCCATTGGCTAACGGAGGACCTTGCGCTTCTTTTTTCGACGCAGGGGGTTTTCCACTCATTGCAATGTAACCCTCCACGGCAATATATGAATCTATGAGCATTCATTCCATTGGCTAACGGAAGAGCCGATGGCTGCACATAGAGACGCTATGAGCAGGGACGTGCACAGGGGGGTTGCTCAGGTTGCTTGGGCAACTGCCCATATGCCCTCCTCGACTCAGGTTGCCCTTCCGAGGAAAAAAAATATACATATAATTTTTTTTTTAATCATTTAATGGATGCAGAATTTCATGTAGGCCTAGATAATAAAAATCGCCACTCGAAACATTTCATAAAGTAAGCGTAGCCTCATTCATTTCCGTTCGGGCACTGAGAGTGAAAGTCAGTAGGGGGAGGGCAAACTCTGCCGCGCGGCAACAGCCGCTTTTGCCGCCTCCCCTCTGCCGCCCTTCCCCCATTGAAATGAATGGAGGCGGCGAGTTGCCGCGCGGCGTGTGAAAGCTGCTTTACGTAGCTGCAGCGCTGCACGCGACCGGAACACCGGCACCTGTGAGACGACTGCCTTGATGTTCTCGGAAAAGGTGAATTTGAGATGTATAACCAACAAACAATCAATCATCACGTTTTATGAAATGAATTACAATCTTCATAAATCCAGGCTCAGTTTGCCACGTAACGTTTAGCCTAAATAATCAGACAGCTAGCTAGCTTGCAGACAAGCAGCCCGTTATCACATAGTCTACACTTTTTTGGTAGGCAAACTAAGCTACATGTCTGCTGATAGTTAGTTTCTAACATTTCGTTTTAACAGAAGAATAAATAATGGAAGTAATGCATCACATGAATTCTTTCATTCAAATGGTTCATGCCTAAATCTTATCACTATTTTGGGTATTGTTTGTTATTGTTAAGTGAAGCCGAAATGCCCAGTGAAAAGAGGAGGATTCAGGAGAGAGAGAGACAACTAAAGGAGGCAGCAAAGAGGAGAACATCACTACAGGTAGTGATGTTCTCCGAAATCCGAAATCAGTGTGGTCAAGAGCGGCTGTCTGACCTCCTCCTGCTGTCCATAGAGAAGGACATACCTATCGACAAAGAAGAGGTTCTGAAGGCTTCTCTTTTGAAGCTTTGCATTTTTAAAATGTAAATTTGGAGAAACTTATCAGTGACTTGATAGGATGTTGTTTAATTATGTTTGTGTTCATGTTATGTTCTTCTTCTTCAAGTCATGTTTTTCTGCATTATCGTTAGTAGTAGTTATTTCAGTGTTTTACTTATTTGTAATTATATTAATGAAGACCCTGTTATTCTCAGTCCTTCATATAGCCTGTGAGTTCTTTTTTTTGGGGGGGGGGGGGTGCCCTTTTTTCAGGTCAGAGCAACTGCCCCTCAAAATTCCTGTGCACGTCCCTGGCTATGAGCATTCATCCCATTGGCTAACGGAGGACCTTGTGCTTCTTTTTCGACGCAGGGGTTTTTCCACTCATTACAATGTAATCCCTCCACGGCAATATATGAAGCTATAAGCATTCATCCCATTGGCTAACGGAAGAGCCGATGGCTGCGAAATAACGGCGATTTTACAGTGACATCTGTGACATTCCTCAACACAACTACACCAACGTGCCCTTGTTAATTACACAACATGTATGGGTTAAGGCTCTGGGCATCAGTTGTCCTGTTTGGTGCTTTGATTGAGAGAAACAATCGTTTTTTTGATCAGTGTTGGGTAGCTGAGGTCGTTGCTATAGAGACCACGTCCGTCTTGTTTCACAACTGACAGAGCTGCCAAGTCTCACCATTTGGCCCTGAGACACACTCATATCAACCAGTTCACACTATCAGAGGAGGAAGAGAAGGAGAGAAGAAGAAGAAGAAGAAGAAGAAGAAGAAGAAGAAGAAGAAGAAGAAGAAGGGAGGAGGAGGAGGAGAAGAAGAAGAAGAAGAAGAAGAAGAAGAAGAGAGAAGAAGAAGGATAATAATAAGAAGAAGGATAATAATAAGAGAAGGATAATAATAAGAAGAAGAAGAAGAAGAAGAAGAAGAGAAGAAGAAGAAGAAGAAGAGAAGAAGAAGGATAATAATAAGGATAATAATAAGAAGGATATATAAGAAGGATAATAAGAAGAAGAATAGAAGAGGCGGAGGAGAAGGGCTGATGCACATTCTCATTCCGAGCGCGTCGATTTCTGACGAACGGTCAGTGACTTTTGCTTCAGTTTCTGATGCAAAAGGGTACCCTTGCGCTGCTTTTTTAGACGCATGGGGTTTTCAACTAGTACAATAACCCTTTGAAGGGGGAACGTGGCTGCTGAAAACCCCATGCGTCGAAAAAAGCAGCGCAAGGGTACCCTTTTGCGTCAGAAACTGAAGCAAAAGTCACTGACCGTTCGTCAGAAATCGACGCGCTCGGAATGAGAATGTGCATCAGCCCTTCCTCCTCCGCCTCTTCTATTCTTCTTCTTATTATCCTTCTTATTATTATCTTCTATTATTATCCTTCTTATTATATCCTTCTTCTTCTTCTTCTTCTTCTTCTTCTTTCTTCTTCTCTTTTCTTCTATTATTATTATCCTTCTTCTTATTATTATCCTTCTTCTTATATTATCTTCTTCTTTTCTTCTTCTTCTTCTTCTCTTCTTCTTCTTCTCCTCCTCCTCCTCCTCCTTCTTCTTTTCTTCTTCTTCTTCTTCTTCTTCTTCTCTTCTTTTTCTTCTCCTCCTTCTCTTCCTCCTCTGATAGTGTGTGAACTGGTTGATATGAGTGTGTCTCAGGGCCAAATGGTGAGACTTGGCAGCTCTGTCAGTTGTGAAACAAGACGGACGTGGTCTCTATAGCAACGACCTCAGCTACCCAACACTGATCAAAAAAACGATTGTTTCTCTCAATCAAAGCACCAAACAGGAAACTGATGCCAGAGCCTTAACCCATACATGTTGTGTAATTAACAAGGGCACGTTGGTGTAGTTGTGTGAGGAATGTCACAGATGTCACTGTAAAATCGCCGTTATTTCGCAGCCATCGGCTCTTCCGTTAGCCATGGGATGAATGCTTATAGCTTCATATATGCCGTGGAGGGATTACATTGTAATGAGTGGAAAAACCCCTGCGTCGAAAAAAGAAGCACAAGGTCCTCCGTTAGCCAATGGGATGAATGCTCATAGCCAGGGACGTGCACAGGAATTTTGAGGGGCAGTTGCTCTGACCTGAAAAAAGGGCACCCCCCCCCCCCCAAAAAAACAACTCACAGGCTATATGAAGGACTGAGAATAACAGGGTCTTCATTAATATATAATTACAAATAAGTAAAACACTGAAATAACTACTACTAACGATAATGCAGAAAAACATGACTTGAAGAAGAAGAACATAACATGAACACAAACATAATTAAACAACATCCTATCAAGTCTGATAAGTTTCTCCAAATTTACATTTAAAAATGCAAAGCTTCAAAAGAGAAGCCTTCAGAACCTCTTCTTTGTCGATAGGTATGTCCTTCTCTATGGACAGCAGGAGGAGGTCAGACAGCCGCTCTTGACCACACTGATTTCGGATTTCGGAGACATCACTACCTGTAGTGATGTTCTCCTCTTTGCTGCCTCCTTTAGTTGTCTCTCTCTCTCCTGAATCCTCCTCTTTTCACTGGGCATTTCGGCTTCACTTAACAATAACAAACAATACCCAAAATAGTGATAAGATTTAGGCATGAACCATTTGAATGAAAGAATTCATGTGATGCATTACTTCCATTATTTATTCTTCTTGTTAAAACGAAATGTTAGAAACTAACTATCAGCAGACATGTAGCTTAGTTTGCCTACCAAAAAATGTGTAGACTATGTGATAACGGGCTGCTTGTCTGCAAGCTAGCTAGCTGTCTGATTATTTAGGCTAAACGTTACGTGGCAAACTGAGCTGGATTTATGAAGATTGTAATTCATTTCATAAAACGTGATGATTGATTGTTTGTTGGTTATACATCTCAAATTCACCTTTTCCGAGAACATCAAGGCAGTCGTCCACAGGTGCCGGTGTTCCGGTCGCGTGCAGCGCTGCAGCTACGTAAAGCAGCTTTCACACGCCGCGCGGCAACTCGCCGCCTCCATTCATTTCAATGGGGGAAGGGCGGCAGAGGGAGGCGGCAAAAGCGGCTGTTGCCGCGCGGCAGAGTTTGCCCTCCCCCTACTGACTTTCACTCTCAGTGCCCGAACGGAAATGAATGAGGCTACGCTTACTTTATGAAATGTTTCGAGTGGCGATTTTTATTATCTAGGCCTACATGAAATTCTGCATCCATTAAATGATTAAAAAAAAAAATTATATGTATATTTTTTTTCCTCGGAAGGGCAACCTGAGTCGAGGAGGGCATATGGGCAGTTGCCCAAGCAACCTGAGCAACCCCCTGTGCACGTCCCTGCTCATAGCGTCTCTATGTGCAGCCATCGGCTCTTCCGTTAGCCAATGGAATGAATGCTCATAGATTCATATTGCCGTGGAGGGATTACATTGCAATGAGTGGAAAACCCCCTGCGTCGAAAAAAGAAGCGCAAGGTCCTCCGTTAGCCAATGGGATATGAATGCTCATAGCGTCTCTATGTGCAGCCATCGGGTCCCCCGTCAAAGGGTTACATTGTAACTAGTTGAAAACCCCATGCGTCTAAAAAAGCAGCACAAGGGTACCCTTTTGCGTCAGAAATGAAGCAAAAGTCACTGACCGTTCGTCAGAAATCGACGCGCTCGGAGTGAGAATGTGTTGGTTCCCAGGGATTTACCGTCAGCCAAATACGTTTTCATCCGCCACGATGGCCACCGTACCTCGCTGCGGCCCCCCTACGATGGGCCCTTCCGCGTCTTGGAGGGTGGGCAAAAGAACTTTGTTGGATATGGGGGGCAGGCCTGAGCGGGTGCTATAGACCGGCTCAAGCCTGCTCATGTGGATATTGGCGAACCGCTCTAGCTGGCTCAGCCCCGTGGCGGGGGCGCCCGCCTGCGGCAGCCTCGGCCCCTGCCCCTGCGGCGGCCTCGACACCTGCTCCTGCCTTTTTCCCTTCTCCTGTTAAGCGCAGCCGTTCTGGCCGCCTGGTCCGCCCCCCTCTTGTAGTCTACTCAGACGTGAACTCATTATTGCATGGGGTATTCAATAATATAAATTTTTCTAAAGAGGTCAGAGACTCTGTGCGCAGCCCCGCCTTCCCCAGTGAACCAAGAAAGCCTGCGCCGTGACGAACAGGGGATTTGACCCCCTCGGTATTACACAGGAAACTTGAGATATCGCCGGGTGTGCCAAGCTACGACCAAACCGGCTCGGCAGTTTAAAAAATATCTATAGCCAGGGTTCGAGTTAGATGGGAGCCAGTGGGAGCTGAGCTCCCATAGAGAGATGTCTGGCTCCCATGAAAGCAGCTCAACTCAGATATCTGTGGGGGTCTCTGAAAATACAGCAGCATAATTGTACTGGTCTGAGTAGCAATCACACTACTCAGTTCAGCTAAACTAATTGATAATGAATAACTCCAAGAAGTGTGGTGCCGATTAGGAAGGTTTACTCAAATTCAAAGAGTGAAACTGAAACACAAACATAAATATATCAGTTACAAAACGGGATGCAAAAACACAATATAACTTATTGTAATAACTAAGTGCACGATAGTTGGAGCTTTACTGTTTCTCTCCACAGGCAATAAACGTAGCTGGCGCCATATTAAATGGTACAAATCGGTGATCCAATAACCAAAATAATGCTGCTAAGGACCTAACAAGCTGCAGTACTTGCAAACATTGCGATCATACAGCTAGCAAGACTTGGAAGGTGGAAAATGTGATTTCTCTAGTGTTAAGTAGTCAGCGGAATCACTTCCGGAATGGCCACTTCCAACCGGAAGTACTAACAAATAAAGACGGCTTGATAAAATAAAAGCCTCAGCATAAAAACAGTGACGAATAGGGTCCAGAACACTCCACCCCTGGCGTCTCTAACGAGCCCAGATGAAACCAAAAGTACTAGTCTTGTGGAGAAAGGAGGAGGACCACCTCAGCCACGGGACGGGAGAAGACTCTCTGGTGCCGTCCTTGACGACTCTGATGTCCACTTTCCTCATGACCCCGTCCTGGCTTGGAATAGCCATAGGCCACTGGTTTCTCTTGGCTTGATTGTCCTTCATTAGGACAATGTCTCCTACTTGGAGGTTGGGCTTTGAGAGGGTGGGGAGATGGATTCCAAAGAGAGGCTGGTCCGGAGAGCCATGTTATGCTGCTTAAGAGGGCCGCTGGGATAGACCTAGACCCGTGGTCAGCTGGGTTGTGGTCGAAAGGCACATGCCTCCATTGGTCTGGGGATGTGGACTGTCGCATCCGTTGAACTCTGTTGTTCACGTAGATGAAGAACCGCCTTGCTTGATTATGAATGTACCCAAGGACTACCTTGCTGTCTGAGTAGTATGTGATACGGTCGACCTCCAGGTCCATCTCTTCAACGATCAACTCTGCAATCTCGACTGCAAGCACAGCTGCGCACAATTCCAGTGTAGGGATAGAGAGGTCTGGTTGAGGCACCAGCTTGGCTTTTCCAAAGATGAAACCGACCTCAGTCTGTCCCTCTTCAGTGGTGGCTTTCAGATAAGCTACTGCTTCGATGGCCGTAGTAGAGGCGTCTGCGAAGACACAAAGCTCCTTGAGGAGAGTACTAGAGGGAGAGAAAGACGTGTAGGTGCAGGGTATCTGAAGCTCCTGTAGGTCTTTTAATGAGTCTCTCCACCTGGTCTACTCAGCTTCCCTGTTTCCGGGGGGGGTGTGTCCCAGTCCTTGGCTTGCTTGGTGAGGTCTCTGAGGAGCAGCCTGCCTTGCATTGTGACGGGGGCTAAGAAGCCGAGGGGGTCATACAGGCTGTTCACCGTGGACAACACTCCTCTACGGGTGAAAGGTTTGTTGTCGTCCATGGCCTGGAATGTGAAAGTGTCCGAAGCAATGTTCCAGGACACTCCAAGGCTGCGTTGTAGAGGGTCGTCATCGGTGAGGAGGTTGAGATCTTTGATATCCTTGGAACGTTCTTTTTAGAGGGAATGCTTCTAGCACAGCAGGTCTATTGGAGGCTATTTTATGCAGCCTGAGGTTTGACACTAGCATCGTTTGTGCACGTCTGAGGACACTGATGGCCTCTGCTTTGGTAGGGAAGGACTTAAGTGCATCGTCTACACAGAACTCTCGTTCGACGAACCTTCTCATGTTGCTGCCGAAGTTATTTTCTTCTTCCTTGGCTGCTCTTCTCAGGCCGTATATGGCGAGGGCGGGGGATGGGCTGTTGCCGAAGACATTGTCACTGTCCGGGTCGTTGTTGTGGAACCACAGGAAGCGGAGGAAGTCTCTGTGGTCTTCACGCACTATGAAGCAGTGAAACATGTGCTGAATGTCGGCGGTGATGGCAACAGGTTCCTTCCGGAATCTCATGAGCACCCCCAAAAGGGTATTGTTCAGATCAGGGCCTGTGAAGAATACGTTGTTGAGAGAGACTCCTTTTAGTCAGGTGGCTTAACGAGTATTTTCGACATTACCGTTACCGGGCGGACAAAAGCACCAAATTTTGCATGAGGCTTCCTTAGGGCTTGGTAGTCACTTTTAGCCTAGGAGCCACCCCTCCCCCCTCCCTATTTAATATTTAAGGGTATTTTTCAGAATTCGGGCCCATTTTTCAGAATTCGGCCCATTTCTGTCCACAGACAGGGTGTAATTATATTAAAAATGAATTACATCTAATACATTTTAGATCCATTAATTAGTATAAACAAAAACAAGTCTAGACTTTTTTTATGGTTGCTCTTACTAATGATTTAACACATTTTATTGGTGTTTAGTGGTACAATATCTTTGTTTTGGTGTTGTCCGCCACCATAGTTTTCACATGTCGTGCCATATCTCAAACATTATTTATCACCAGAGGGTGGGGGAGAGTCTGTGGGGGAGGGGGAGTTCGGGGGAGGGGGCAGCAGGGCATGTTTGGTGCTTTTGTCCAGCCTGTGTTAAGAATTGCAGGAAGGGACTCAAACGCAGACCCAATGCAGGAAAGAACTCAGAATTTATTCAAAAAACAGTTAACACTCTCAGAAGTCCAGAACACATTTACATTTGCAAAGTGGTGAACAGTCCAGGTTTGCTTTGCCACAGCTGCAGTTGGAACAGTCTCCTTTGCAGGAACATTTAATGAGCTCCCTGCACGCTCTTGAAACTTCTGGAGTTGTCATCCAAACAGGCACCCATAAGTTGGATACCTTGTTCCAGGCATACTGTTGTGGAGAAGGAACCACCTGCTGTGTTTGTGTGCTGGTAGTCCAGATTCCTGCTTGATACACTGCTCGTCTCAGTTGCTGGAGCAGTGCATCCTGGGTGGGTGGCAATTTGTCCATTGCCAGATTCTTCTTGCAGAAAAGTTCCTTTCTTGCTTCATTGACTGAGGTCAAAGGGCTGGTTTTGTCATACAGAATAACAGTCAGTCTCTCGAGCTTCTGGAATGATTCATCATCCAGTTCGAGCTGCTGGAAGGGATGGTTGGCCAGAAATACAAATGTCTCTGTAACATCTTCATAAGACTGCCAGGCTTGCCATACTGACTTCTTGCCTTTTCCATTGAATGCAGAGGTCGTGTCACAGCCAGAGTATGCATGGAACACAGGTAGGCCTTTTGATCGTGACTCCCCGAGGCTTGCACAGATGGTGTTGATGTGGTAAAACCTGTAATTCTTGCCCATACCAAAAGCAACCCAGATGTCGACCAAAGGTTGAGTCGCAAGCATGTCATGGAAGGTGCCAACAAGTATGACAATGACATCTGTATCCACTGTACGTACCAGGAACTTCATCTCCCCTTGTTCCAGTGCATGAAGAATGTGGACTACAAGCCTCGTGTCTGCTTCCTCCTGATTGCAGTTGTTCATGGGGCTGCTGGAACCAATGGATACCACAGCTGGCCCTGATGTGGCGTAGACAGCCTTGTCTTGTGGCCAGCTAAACTCTTTAATCTTGGAAGTCAAAAAACCAAACAGTTCCTCCTTGTTCATTGAGTCCCGAAGGAAGTCCATCCAATTGCCAGGAAGCTTGGTATGACTTGATACTTTCCTTCGTACACCTGTGCCTCGCTTTTCTCGCGTAGACTCTTTCAAACTGTCTGTGGTGTAAGTGTCCCAAACAAGATCCAATCTTTTTGCATCCCGAAGCTGACTCTCTAGGTAAGGGATGAATATTGCATCTGCATACTCATCAAATGTGCTTACTCTGGTTGTGGGCAAGCAGTGGACGATGACGGCACCATCTAGGACTTTGCAGTTGTAGGTTGAAGGTGGCTCTGCTTGCCCAGGCTGGTCAAGACATTGGAGCAGGTTTGTGTTTGGTAAGGTCTGACAGAGAAGGTGGGAAGGATTGTATCTCATGTGCAAAGAAATCATCCAAGTTTCCATCCCGGCTTTGCATTGAAATGTACAGCCTGCCAAAGAGGGCTACATTATTCTGAAGCACTTTGATCTTCTTTCCCTGCTTAGATGTTTGCTTGTGATGACATTTTCTGAAGAGCGGCAGAGAATTTCTCTTGATTGGGTCATGGATAGAGTGGGTGCGGTCATCAAGCACCTTCTTGACAAAGTCTTGGTACTTTTCCTTGCCTGTGGACTCCAAAGTGCGCACTCTGGCTATTACTGATTCATCTGTGCAGTTGCGATTGTCAAGAGTTACTAAATCAGGGAAGTCATCCAAGAAGGGATTGCCCATTCGCTTGATGGTTTCTGAAAGGCTGGAAACTTGTCTCTGGAAAGTCTTTTGTGTCGAGAGACCCTGCTCATGGTGCTGGAAGTTCGTGGAGATCTCTGTTTCCTCATCAGGGAGGTATACTCCTTCAAACTGCTTCACTAGTCTGGCTAATTCTGGTCCAGAGAGCATCCACCGTCTGAAGGCAGCAGGATTCTCTGTAAGCCCAACAGCACCACCTGAACCTTTGACAATCTTGTTTTCTTGTTCATGTGCTTGGTCGAAATAAATTGAAGAGAATGTATTGGTGGTCTTGGAGAGCACCCAGTGAGAACGCTCCTTGAACTCCTCTTTGATTGCAGTAGGCAGGGACTTCATATCTCTGATATGAACGGGCATCCATCTGGAGTAGTTCACATGATCCAATGCAAAGAACAGTGGTGTGAGTTCCTCCAAGACTCTTACATACAACGGGAAATTCTTCTCTCTGTGAGCCCTGACAAAGATGAGAATCAGGGTTTCATACCTCATGATCAAGTCCCAATACATGAAAGTGGGACTCTTCTCCTTCATACAGTTTGTCCAAATCCTGAAAGAGTCTTCATCTTTGGGGCCGTCACTCAGGAGGAATGCCTCCCGCTGGAGTTTATGCAGGGTCAGGAGTGTGACTTGGTGAGCATGCCTTGTTCGAGCAAGATGTGCAACTTTTAAAAATGAGTTAGCTGTGCCAGAAGATGCTATTTCTGCCTCTGTAAGGGCTGATGTCCATCCAGAACCTTCCAAAACATCTCCCAGGGTATTCCAGAGGGCCATTTCTGTGTGCAGACCACCTAGCATAACTACATGCACTCTCTCGCCATGTGTGTCTGGCCATTTCCACTGTACACATTTGGCCAGGGCAAACAGGGGCTGGTCAAAAGTAGTGACTGGGACTTGTCCTGGGTTCAGATATTCGACCGCCTGCCTCACGACGTCCATGCCATGCTTTATCATAGCAGACGTGGCAGATTTCTCATGGAACAAAGGAAGGAGGGCGCAGTGTGCTGGAAGGTCTTCGTCCGGAGGCTGCATAGAGGAGTGATAGGCAGCCCATGCGATGGAATCTCCCTTAATGAGCTCTCCCCTCTCTAAAAATGGCAGTGCATACTTGACCCAGCTGTCCTCCTTTGATACAGCCTCTTCCAAGTTGCTCCGCACTGGGAACACCTTACACTCCGGCACATCAACAGCAGTGGTCTTCAGAGATACGGCAGGGACTGTGGCGTAATTATCAGGAAGATAATTCTTTCCACTTCCTGAAGGTGGTATTGTAAGAGGAGGTCTGCTCTCACCAGGTTCACTCTTGGTCGGCAACTGGAAAAGGCTGATTCCAGTCCCATGGAACGAGGTCTGGGAAGTGGTTGAGCTGGGGTCATGGTCCAAGTTGTCAAGGGCACCAACAGTAAAGAGACTTCTCCGGAGACAGGCTGGAGCCACCACTCCATCATCATCAAAGCGTTCACAAGCAGAATTTGTTATCCAGTCCTCAATCTGCATAACCCTGTCATACGAAATGCTGATTCCCATATGATATAACTGCTGTATGAGTTTCTTGCTCCTAGCCAGTGCATGTATATTGATGCCAATATAGATGGGAAGGGGTGGCTCGCGCTCCAGGGTGTGTCTGCTCTTAACAGAAGTCTGAGAGGTTATCTTCTTTGTGTTGTAAATTATGCCCTGCCCGATGGTGAGACTAGCTTGGGACTCATGCTTGTCCTGATCTTTGATGTTCGGGCCATTCAAGATCATGGAGACAAGGGACTTGAGGCTTGAGGGCAGAGAGTGTTCTTGGCATTCTGCTGGGAAGGAACCAGTAAATTTAAAACCTTTGTGGCAGAATATGTATTTTCTTACTATTATAGCAGCTTTCGCCAGGATAGCAGCATCTTCATTGAAGTCTCGATTCTTCAGTGCTTCATTCAACATGTCTCTCATTCCTTCCTTGAAAATGATAGTGTTTCTCCCATCAAACTGATCTTGTGCTTCTGGGAAGTGTTCGAGCAAATGATCTTTCAGACTGGTTTTATTAACTGATTTATTGATGCCGAGTTCCCCAAGACGATTCACATACATGGAGTGGATTTCAGAGAGCTTAAAAAGGAGAGTTCCAGAGTCCACAGAATGTTCTATATAGCTGGTCAGTTCTACAAATGCTCTTGACTCATTCATCCTCTGATCTGTGAGTTCAGGTGTATGGTTTGTTTTCCGAGTGTGACTACGGTAGCGATTTCGAAGCTTGGTCAGGCATGTTAGATGGTATTTTGCTTCCATTGCCATTAGATCTCCTCCAACTATTCTCTTCATGAGCTGGGCATCTTTTAGTTCTGTAATCATGGCCCGGATATTCTTGTCAGCATCAAATGTTGACACTGCATGGAGCACATCGCTTTCTTTTCCTTCTTCTCCACAGAATAAGCACTTTTGCAAGTCCAATGCTTGACGCTTTGTGGGCCGCCTCTGTTCAGGTTCATCTGATTGGCCATCTTTCTTTCTAATTGCTCTGGACAGCTTGGAATTGTTAAATTTCAGGTGGCAAGATTTGTGCCAGGAAGCAGAATGTGAAGCAAAACTATCAGCCGTTTCATCACTCCCAAAACAGAGTTTGACTGGAAGATCATCAATGGCCCGAAACTCTTAACACAGAGATCCCAGTTTAGATCCATTTTCAAGTCTCACAATCTGAAACGATAGAAAAGTTTACATTAATTACATTTTTTAATTTAAAAATCAATATAAGGGCATTTCTCAGATTAAGGGCCAAATTGGGTTGCTGAAATTTTGAAAATTAAAATTCCAAATTTGACTAATTGGTATACATTAAATTATCCTAATATTAATTGTCCTTCAGTCAGAAGCAACGTTATGAGCTGGGTTGAGACCAAAAGATAAGGGAATTTCAGATTTTTTGCCACTTTCTTAACTATGTCAAGTAAATGTGTCATTACCCTCACATCATCGAATATAGTCAAGTAGTAAAGTAAATGCCAAGTAAATGCCATATGTCTCAACTTTTGTTTTATACAGGGATCATTTAGACTGTCCAACATTGTCCAAAATAAATAATTGTTGGATGTTTTGTAATTTATACATAGGTTGCGGTGATGACAAATCACTTATCGTAACCTATTGTAACAAGCTGTAATGTGCTGGTAATGACTGTGCTGGTAATGACATGTTTGCCAAAAAACTAGCCTTACTAGCAAAGAGGATGGCTAATCAAGTGAAGCTAGCTTTCTACATGTAATGAACACCATTTAAACTATTAAAGTCATAAAAATGTTTTTAAAAAAATCGAAAATACAGAAATAGAACACATATGGTAATGACGCATAATAAGTGTATATGCCCCACACAAAGAATAAAGAGTAGATTTACTTACTTTTCTGGACATCAAGGCATCAGTCTTACAGCTTGAAGTACAGAAGCTCCACTATGATATTAAGTTACCATGGCAACCAAATAAACATTTGATAAAAAACAGTAGTAAAGTGCCTTTATGCAGAGTGTGTTGGTAATGACGGCTAAACCATGGGACAGGTAGAAATTAGCCAGGTAGGGAGGGGGGAGGGGTGGCTCCTAGGCTAAATTTGACTACTAAGCCCTAAGGAAGACCCATGCAAAGTTTGGTGCTTTTGTCCAGTCGGTATCGGTATTTTCGTTAAGCCACCTGACTATTTGTAAGGTGCACTGGAGTCGAACACCACACAGATCTGTCCTGGCTTCTTTAGGTGATATACTTCAAATGATGGGAGATACCAACACTCTTGGCCTTCCTGTAAAGGTGGAGCAATCTCTGCATGTTTGTTGGTAAGCATCTTCTCGACAAAGTCTAGGTAGTGGGCTTTCATCTGAGGCTGCTTGCTTAGAGTGCATTGGAGAGAGTTGAGGCGGCTTTTGGCGTACTACCTGTTGTCTGGCAGTTGTTTTCGTGGGGTCTGGAAAGGAAGAGGTGCGAACCAACTTTTGCGATAATCGACCTCCGTGATCTGCAGGAATCTCAGGTCATCCATTGAAGGAGCGAGCTTGTTGTTATTGGCTGTGTGAAGGAAGACTGACTGACCCAGGTTTTCTCCATTGAGCGTCTCTGTGCTGTCTGTGGTGTCCAATGCTGAGTAGCCGTGGGCGAACATCTTTCGCATGGATTTTGCTGCTGCATGGGCTGAGAAAACTGGGCCGTCCAGTTTCCAGAATGGAGGTTTTGAATGTTCCGACGTGGGGTGGCTTGTGCGCTCCCCCGAGGCACACGTCGCCGACGACGACCCATCCAAGGTCCAGCTTTTGGGAGAATGGGGCGTCATGTGGACCGTTTATTTGGCTTCTTACTTTGTTTACTCTAAGAATGTCTCTACCGAGCAACAGGAGTATGTGTGCATCTAGAACCAGGGGTGGGATCTCGTCTGCGATGCGTCTCAGGTGTCCGTGGTGTCGAGCAGCATTGGGGGTTGGGATCTCCGTACGGTTGTTTGGGATTTGGTTGCATTCGAGGAGTGTGGGAAGAGGGAAATTGGCCTTCTCATCGGCTAACTCCACAACGTAACCACGGGCCTTTCTGCAAGCTGTCTACTTAAGACCTGAACATGTCCTGAGTGTGTATGGCGATGGACTACACGCCACGTTGAAGATGCTGAAGAACTCTGACGTCGCCGAGGAACGGTTGCTTTGCTCATCCAAGATAGCGTACATCCTTCTGGACTCCTCCCTTCGTCCTTCGGGAAAGACGCTGACGAGGCATATCTTGGAACATGCCCTGAGACTCATTCCATCTCCGCATACTTCCGTGCACTAACCTAACCATTTACACTGAAACAGAGGATGCACTCATCATGCGCAGCCCGAACAGAACTGTGACTCAACGAACTAACGCTGTGCCAGTACACACACACACACACACACACACACACACACACACAACACACAACAAACACACATCCACACGCACTGCCACTGGAGGGATATTGCCACCGCTGTGCATTCGTGCATATACCCCACACAAACAACCATTGAACTGGAATTGTACAGTAGCGGCGCTGGTTCACACGAATAACTGTCAGGACTGAAGGAAAAGTGTCTTCTTGTCCGAGTGTTATAGGTGTTATTAGTGTTATAATATAGATATAATTGGATTGGGATAGTGATCCGAACGTTAAACGCAATCTGGTGATTTAGCATGGAAGAATGGTTTTATGTTTTTCCGGTTTAAATGTTACTGTTGATTGGAACAAATGTATGTATACTGTGTTAAACGTTGGCAAACGTCTTTTGAACCATTTCTCTGAAATATAAGCTGTGTTTCATGTTGAGTAAACATCAGAGATAAAGGACAGACATTTTCTTTTTTATTTATTTTGTATTGGGCTACTTACCTGGGGGTAGGGGGGCTTCACCTGTTAAGCCCAATCTTAGTAAAGTAGGGGGGTGGTGTCAGGTCGCAAACACTGCACACACTTTAGGCGGTCCCTCAGGACATCCTGAATGCTACTTTACCCTGTCTAGTAAGCTACCGTTGATCTAAACGGCTAAACAGAGCACAACGTGTTCACTCACCTGGAACATTGAAGCATCGGCATTGGGTGTGGGGGACCTAGATCTGTCCCACTCAGTCCTCTCCGACTGAGAACTGTGTTACCCCTACAAGGCGGCGGCAATAAACTAAAACTCTCTTTTTTTCTAGACTTCAGATTATCTATATGAATTTTTACATGATAGCGCTTACTGCGTTCAGACTTTAACCTTTGGAACTCTGTTCAAATTGTGTTAACTTTTTCACAACTCAAACTGTGTAGCTTTATCAAACATATTTTCAACCTCACTCTGACACTACAGCACTCACTGCATTTTCTGCAGGAAATGCATTTTCCTAGTTTATAAATCATGGTTCGACCTGAACACTCCTGAGTAAAAATTAAAAATAAGCTATGAATTATAATAACGACATAATGGTTCATGAGATAATTTATCAAGCGGAAGTATACTATTGACAATTTTACAAAAATACTAAATACATTATGTATTAACGATGTGTACCATATATGTTATGGATGGTATATATTACAGATATAAGAACAGCTTATATATAAATGTATACCACAAAGATGAGGTTGCTAAATATATATTTGATATTAGGTGCAGCTCATAGACCATTATCATGTGGTGTCTTGTATTTGTCTTGTGTAGGCATGCATGTTTTTTGCGTATGTGTCAATGGTGTGTGAGCGAGACTTGGCGGGTCTCCGGTTTCCATGGAGAGGTTGGAAGGTGACCATGGAGTGATCTCTGAACGAGCTTCTAATGGCGCTAAATGAGGTGAGCTAATGTGACGGTATGTTATGTCATCATAATAACCGACATCTTCGTGGAACGCAGGGAGATTAATGGGTAGCTCTCTGAGATCAGCCCCTTCATATACCCTCCCTCCTGTTTTATGACCACCTCTGTGAAACGACCAAAGAAAGACCCACAGAACATTTTTTTACAAAGAACATTAACAATATTTTAATTAACTCAAAATAATCTCAGATGCAGCAAACGAATATCCAAAATAATTCAAAATCCAAGTTGGCAAAAGTTATGATAAAAAATAAATAAAAAAAACTGGGAAAAATCTCCAAGGGCCCAAGTGTGATGCGTGAATGCGGTCAAGGTTGACAATGTAGGGAATCCATTGGTGATGTGATGGGCTGGTGAGATGGACCATGGTACATTCATTAGGCTCCATTACATCCAGTTCCTATTCGTTACCTCTGTCTGACGGATTAGATGGGGAGGGAGTGTATTGTTTAACTTATGGTTTTGCTCACTTATTTGTACCTCCTTGTGTGTGTGTGTGTGTGTGTTGTGTGTGTGTGTGTGTGTGTGTGTGTGTGTGTGTGTGTGTGTGTGTGCGTGTGTGTGGGGTGTGTCTGTGTGTGTGTGTGCGTGCATGTGGGGGTCTGTCTGTGTGTGTGCAGGGCGTTTGCACCAAATCCTGGGCCCCTATACAAGAGGTACTGATGGCCCCCCCCCCCCCCCCCCCCCCCCCCCCGCCGTAATTCCCCCTACCAGCCCCCTGCGCTGCATTGTTGACGGGGGGGGGGGGTAGAGAACAATTGTTGACGGGGGGGGGGGGGGGAGAGACGAGGCCGTGTGCGACTCCTAACACTTTATTTATTTATTTATTTTTATTGCCATGGGCCCCCCCACGACTGCCTCACTTTCCCCCGCAGTCCGTCGGCCCTGTGTGTGTGTATATATGTGTGTGCGTGCAGGTGCGTGTGTGTGTGTTTTAGAGTACCAAGGTGTAACTGCCCTTTTTATGCATCTAAACCCAATCAGCCCCCCAAAGCTTTTTTATTAGCGATGACCGCAGTGGTGGTGGCCTAGCGAGCATTAAACCGAGATCAGCTCTCATTCCCTGTGGCCCGGTGTGAAGGGGGACCTTCGACAGGAGGCCTGGCACTGGATGCGGTTGCGGGGGCATCAGGGCCCTGTACTGCACAGAGAGCAGTAGGCGGCCCCTAGCTGGTCCTACCGGACTCTTTTACTTAATTTCATTTGCACAGAGAGTCTGGACCTACTGAATTGACAACGTTAACTCACTTGAAGACGGGTGTCTGTTGAAGTTTAAAACTTTTGGATCTGCCCAGTGCCACTCTGGTTCTGCCTTAACCAATGCCTAATGTTTGGCCGGGAATCACGTTGCGCGCAGGCTGTAAACAAACAAAACACCGTGCGTGAAGATGTATGTCAACGAAAGCTGACTTTAATGTCATTGTTCTCAGCCACTCCCTCTGTTCGCTGATTGGATGCAGAAAATTTGGACGGAGTAAACACCCTAACATACCACAGTCCCAGACCTAGTACTGAAGGGAAATTTAAATTGAGCGGAAGTACTTAGGCGGGCGGAGCCAGGCTAGGCGACCCCTGGGCCTGCCTTCTAAAGCAGTAACTAGGCTGAAGGAGGGGGGCCACACCCTCAACTAGGCAAAATGCATGTTGCCTGCCGGCAGGCCGCTGTGTTCCGATTTGTTTCTGATCTCTTTTAACAGCACAGGATCTAGAATCACACACACGAGAAGCTGGAGCAGAACGGGGAAGTTGGTCGCTTTTGCTGCCTTACAACTCCAGTGTGAACACACATAAGCGGATACACACGCCTCAGCCTATGAGCAGCCATTGTGGTAGAAAATAAGCAGAGTTCACTTCAACTAAATAAGAGAGTATGAGGAATCGAGGAGTCCGGAGCAAGTATGACAGAAGACTTTATTGTTGAACAGGCAACAATAAGGCAGAGTAGTTTACAAAGCACTGCCGATCATAAGATCCCTGTATTTTTATTCTCTCACACCAAGCTATTCCCCATAGGGTATGCCCGCCCACAGAATGCATACTAGTTCTCCTTTAATGGTAAGGCCGGTCAGCCATGCATTCATTAAAGATATATTATCAACATCTGCAGCTCGTCTAAACTTTGAGTTGACGTCAGTACGCCTTGACCCCAGACTCTCTGGCGCCGTGTCGAGTCTCTCCTATGGAGAGGTGATTTAGCTGCTTTCCAATATTAATGTATCTATATGATATATAGGCCTGATAATACTCATAGTTTACCATAAAAAGTAATGGCTAATTTCTTCCATACCATCTGGCCCATGACCATGGAGCCTCTCGACCCATGACTCAACGTATGGACCCCCTCCCAGTATAGATGCTGGGAAGATTTAAGAGGTGAGATCTGAGTGGGATCTTTGAAATAGCCAGTCAGCTCTCAGTGAATACAATGTGCCTCTCAGTGAAACATCCTTTTCAAATTGACTGGCCGGCCTCTTCATGAAGCCCATTCATATTTATCTCCTCCGATTTGTTTTCAGGGAATCCATCTTGACTGTCAGTTATAGTAGCGTGAATTGCAACATTTCTCAATGTTGGAGAAAGGTAGGGAGTTTTTTTGGGTTATTTAGTTTCAAAATCTTGCTCCTACACTCTTTCTGCTCTCTCTTTCCCAACTGTGGAATATTGCCTACGGCAACTTAATCTGACGAGGGGGGGGGGGGGGGGGGGGTCCTAGGAGAAGACACCTGGGTCAGTAGAGGTTGAGAGAGACCAGCGTCTCCCTCTGGTGATTCGGAGACAGGAGGGAGAGATGCACACAGGGGAGGGCTGAGAGGACAGAAGGTTGAGAGGAGGGGGCGTTTTGGAACAGGTGACGTGCTGATGGACAGCGAGCCACAGGCAGCACCAGGCTGTGTGTGTGTATGTGTGTGTTTGAGTTAATATGTGACAAGCTGCGGGAATGAAAAGCCATAACAGCAAGGTGCCCGTCTTTCTCTCTCAGAACGCACACAAAGCGCGGAGGGAGGGAGATAGAGAGAGAGAGAGAGAGAGAGAGAGAGAGAGAGAGAGGGGGAGGGAGAGAGTGAGAGGGAGAGGGGGAGGGAGAGAGTGAGAGAGAGGGGGAGGGAGAGAGAGAGGGAGAGGGGGAGGGAGAGAGAGAGAGGGGGGGGGGGGAGAGAGAGAGAGATGGGTAAAAGCACCAGATGGAGCGGGCCGACCAACACAAAGCAGCGAGTCAGGTGAAGCAAGGGGGCGTGTGACCTCATCCTCCATTCCCCACGCACGGCCCGCCATTTACTGTCCACTCAGAGGACAGTGACGCAGATCATACCCCAAAATGAAAAGGACATCATGGGATACTGCAGCACCCAGGGCTCAGGTGCCAATGTGGGCTCTCCCTCTGTTTCTGTGACCCTCTGTTTCTGTCTCTCTCTCTCTCTGGTTCTGTCTGTTTCTCTCTCTCTGTTTCTGTCTCTCTGATTCTCTGTCTCTGTTCGTCTATCTCTCTCTGTCTCTTTCTCTCTCTATCTCTCTATGTTTCTCTGTCTCACTTTCTCGCCGTCTCTCTCTGTTTCTGTCTCTCTCTCTCTCTCTCTCGCCGTCTGTCTGTTTCTCTGTCTCTCTCCGTCTCTGTCCGTGTATCTCTCTCCGTTTCTCTCCGTCTCTCTCTTTCTGTTTCTCTTTGTGTTTGGCGCTATGACCAGCTACGACCCTGGACTGCAGATGGCTGTGAGGATTTCTCCCATGTTCTGATGTGACTGCCGTGCTCATGAAACATGGGTGGGGTGACGGGTGGATGTGTGAGGGAGAGAACTGCATGATGCAAGGGCAGAAGGAATGGAAGGCACAGCGTTATGGTTTCCCCCTGAGTTTACGACCCACTCTCTCCACTGCTCGTCTCTTCCTGATGTAGACCCTGCTAGGTGCTGACCTTAATGTAAACACTTGAGCTGCTCAACTTTTATTTGCTACAAAAAAGGGGGGGGGGGGGGGGAGAAATCCTCTTCATCCTCTGTGGCTTAGGTCAGATGGTTAGCCATTCTTATTTTCCCTTATTTCCATCTCTAATTACTGCTTAACGGCACTGCTTAAAGCTCAATGAGATTTCTATCCACCCCATACAGTTTAAAGGGAACTGCTGCGACAGGGGTTAGGAGCGGACATCGCATGCTTAACCAGCCTGCTGACATTGTAGGAAACGCACAGGACGCGTGCACTTACAAAAAACAACCAGAATCAGTTGTGCACGCACACACAGTCACACTCACAAAAGATTGAGGCTTTTTTTTGCCAAACAAACAAAACGGGGTCAACGCAGGATATGAAGACACAATGTGATTCTTTTTTTTAAATGCACACTTGCCTTCTCTTCCAGCTAATGGACATCGCAGCGTTTACCCAACAGAAAGTATGCAGTCACGACGGGGAGACGGGAGACCCTCCAATGGGATTTCCTGAGTTGCATGAATGACAGTCCCTCTAGGGGATGTGGGAGTGGACTCGTGGGCGGGACTCCTGGCAGCGCAGTATGGAGGCGTGAATGTACTGTATCTTTAAGTATGCCCTTTAACGCCCACCGCCTCCTCCAAGAAGATACACTAAGGAACACCTAGACGTCTAGAAACCTAGGAACCTTGTCTTAGAAAAGAGGGAGTATCAAATAAAAGGCAAAGCTCATCAGTACTCAGTATGACAGGAAGTGGTAATCAGAGTTGAAACCAGACACTCTCAGTAGGATGGAGGAGGGCGGGATGACAATGACAATAACCAACCAAATCACAGTATCTGCTTTTGAAAAAAAATCTTTTTCACATTTAGTTTTTGTTTGTTTTCTTTTTTCCCAGTAGACTATATCACACAGTGATAACGAAGAAAGAGGAGAAGACTACAGCCACCACGCTAGCTTCGTGCAAAAAACACATACACTGGCACATCGCATTAGGCAAAGAGATCAAAGCAAGACAACGCATACAAAAATATAGAAAACCTCCGATGCGACCACCGGCCTCTGCTCTGGGGCTAGGGACCTCTGGGCCCTCAAGCGTTTCTTTCTCTTCCTGTTCATCCACCAAAGGGTCAGGAACCTCCTCTCAGCGATGTTTCAGTTTGCTTGGTTATGGGGTCACAGCTGTTGTGTGTTTAGCTTCCATTTGAATGTCTTCAACACAGAGTTCACCCCCATGTTAGGGAACCTGGTGGTCCCATCGCTCCTGGGTAACCCCACCACCACCACAGGATGACTTGAACCTAGCACAATAAAAGCAAATCATCTCGGCTCAAGTCATTTGTCACACAGCCTTGTCGTCTTTCTCCCCCCATAGTTTAAATTTTGTTGAAATACAGACATACATACTAATGTCCCGTCACTTATGAAAACATTCCAGCATTTGCTCATAATGGTTGTGACTGGGATAATATAATAGTTTGGCATACGCAGCAAGCCATGCCCATTTAAGGATGCTATCGGTCTCTGGCAATAAAAGAAAGAAAGGGGGTCAAAGGGAAGGCAGGCAGGTCCCAGGATGCGGTGTGGACCTGCCCGCCCGTTGGACAGGCTTCATCCACGAGCAGGGCTGAGAAGGTCACACAGAACAGCCTAGAAGGTTACAAACTGTGCTCTGGCTAAGCCCATTGGTTATAGCACTTGCAAAAGACACATGCAAAATTCAAGTGTTTGGACTTGGTCCACTTGTAATCCAAAAAAGTACTTTCCAGAGTGCATTTCTCCTCCCCAGGTACAATCCCTACCAACCAATCAGCAGCCCTGGGTACACCCGAACAGCCAGCCAATCAGCAGGGTCCAGTGCACAGGTTCACTGAAGGCCTTCATAGCCAGGCCACTGCTCTTTATCACACATAGAAAAGATTGTTTGGACGCCTCAAAACAAAAAGCTTTTGGATAGAAGATCAAAGGACAGAATTTGAGCTCTGGAGGGGAGGAGGGTCAGTGAGTTATGGGTCGAACAACTCAGGAGAATTGGAAAGATGAGATTTTAAATTGTTGTACAAATAAGGCAATATGGACCGTTTTCAAGATTCATGGGGGAAGTGGAGCGAGTCATGGAAAACCAAAGAACAGAGATGAGTGGGAGGAGCGGTGAGGGCCAGCTGTCGCTCCCAGCTGACACCAGGAGTCACTGGCTGTTGGCCTGCCTCTCCTGGCCCTCCTCTTCTTCCTCGTCCAGGGAGACCACCCCAGAGGAGGCCACGTCCGACACCCTCCGGCAGGGTTGGTGCTCCTCCCCCACCTGGCACACGGTTGTCTTGTAGCCCTTGCAGGGCCCATCGTCACCCTCCTCCTCCTCTCCCGGCGACAGGTAGGTCTCAGAGTAGGAGGCCGAGTAGCAGGGGGAGTCCTGCCCCCCACCGCTGCCCCCGGCGGGCGAGGGAGGGCCGGCGGCAGCACGCTGCAGGCGGGCCAGCAGCAGCTCCTCGCCCCCCTGCAGCACAGACAGGATCTTGGCGGCCAGTTCGGTGGCGTTGCCGTGGGGATGGCGATGGGGTTTGCCGGAGGTGCCTAGGTCACGTAGCAATGGGTGTAGCTCGTCCAGGCTGCACAGGCTGGAGCACAGCGTGTCCGGGGAGTCGGAGGTGGGGGAGGGTTCTGCCCCGCCCCCGCCACCGGGCCCCTCACAGCAGAGACCCCTGAGGCTCAGGTTCTGGCACATCTGGCTGTGAATCAGGTCCTTCAGGTAAGGAGGGAACGGCGACGAGACCTCTGGAACAAAACAACCAGACAAAGAACATGAAACAACCAGACAAAGACCAACAACCAGACAGAGACCATGAATGAAACAACCAGACAGACCATGAAACAACCAGACAAAGTACAACAATCAGACAGAGACAATGAATGAATCGAATCAGACAATGACCAACAACCAGACAGAGACCATGACACAACCAGACAATGACCAACAACCAGACAGAGACCATGACACAACCAGACAAAGACCAACAACCAGACAGAGACCATGAAACAACCAGACAAAGACCAACAACCAGTGACCATGAAACAACCAGACAAAGACCAACATCCAGACAAAGACCATGAATGAAACAACCAGACACAGACCATGAAGGAAACAAACAGACGATGAACATGAATGAAACAACCAGACAAAAACCATGAATGAAACAACCAGACAGAGACCGTGAATGAAACAACCAGACAAAGACTGTGAATGAAACAACCAGACAAGGACCATGAAGGAAACAACCACAGACCATGAATGAAACAACCAGACAGAGACCATGAATGAAACAACGCGACAGAGACCATGAATGAAACAACCAGACAAAGTCTGTCAATGAAACAACCAGACAAAGACCATGAATGAAACAACCAGACAAAGGCTTTGACTGAAACAACCAGACAAAGGCTGTGACTGAAACAACCAGATACAGACCATGAATGAAACAACCAGACAGAGACCATGAATGAAACAACCAGACAAAGTCTGTCAATGAAACAACCACACAAAGACCATGAATAAAACAACTAGACAGTCTGTCAATGAAACAACCAGACAAAGTCTGTCAATGAAACAACCAGACAAAGACCATGAATGAAACAAACAGACAAAGACAATAAATTAAACAACCAGACAAAGACCAACAACCAGACAGAGACCATGAACGAAACCACTTGACAAAGACCATGAATGAAACAAGACAAAGACCATGAAGGAAACACTCCGATTGTATATAGGCTGCATACAACAATGTGACTTGTTTGCTTTATTTACAGACACGTTAAAGGAAGCCCCATTTTAAACCATGAACATTCTATATATTTTTTACAAGGCTCTTCTCAATGCTGCGGAATGCTCCGTTGACTTGCATGAGAATTCTAGACTTCCCCTGGTTAATTATTTTACGATAATTGACTTGTTGCTAAGCATATAATGACCGCTGTCAAGAAAAGTGGATTTATTGCTCCTGATTGACGCCTTTGGTAACACTCCGCAAGTAGTCCGGTAACTTATCAACCCCAGCGCATTCGGTTGCTAAGCGCCATCAGCGTCTTGGAGGATTATTTCTCTGCTGATCAAAAAGACACACGGTGTGAAGTAATTTTTTTCGTTTTGGCAAGTAGCCGTATAATAAGCGGGATAATGTTTAGAACGTTGCTGGTCATTATCAAAAAATAAGCCCCTTTAGGGCGAGGCAAGACACCTCCGCTTCATGGGGAACATGGACTTTGTATTTTTAATTTTACTCGGTTCCATAACGTCTACTAAACTACCAATAAGCCTTGGTGATTGTCAACCAATCAAAAGAGAGCAAAACAATTTACAATGAAGCGGTACAGTCCGGTATTAAAGGGGTGATATCATGCTTTTTCGACTTTTCCCTTTGCTTTAGATGTAGACATGCTTTAGACCCTACGTATGTGTACATGTTTTAGGTGAGCTAAGCTAGAAAAATCTAAGTCTGAGCCAGGGAGACCTGAGACCTCAATAAGGGCTTGAAACAGCTTGTTTACGCTCAAACTTTACTTCCCTAATAGTGTGGCCAGGGCTCTACAGTGTGCCCATTTCACTCGCATTTGCGAGTGAATATTTCGGCGTGCGAACGAGAAAAACAAAACAGGAGCACGTGTGCGAGTGACTTCTCCACAGCGCACTATACTGTGCGTTCACACCAAACGCGAAGGGGCAAAACGATTCCATACAAAGCAGAGATTCCATTTGCATCGCAACACTTTTGCCCGGCACGGGCGAGCGCGTTCACGTGGATTTCAGGTGGATTTGCAGCACGCCACTTTTGCTCGAGTTGAAATATTAAACTTTGCCGCGACATTCGCGTGATGACAGCCAATCAGCGTTCAACAGCGTGGCCACTGAGTGACGTGCGTAACGTAACAGCCAATCAGTTTTCAACCGGCCAACCGTTCCCTGCAGTGCAGTCCGGGGTGAACCGCAGCATGGAGGAGAAAGTGATTGTTGCCGTTTACGACTCCCCGAGCTCTATATATTATAGTATATAATATAATATAACTGTATTGTATAGATAATATCACGGCCAAAAGCTCTGTGCGCCCCCGGATCGCCGTAGCGCGGGGAGCGCTACGGGAGGGTTTAGCGGGTTTGTTTACCTACGTTGCTATGGTTACCAGTCTTGTGTGTTCCAACGGTTTATTAGGTATCTAAATCTGTCTAATCAATACTTCATTTACTGCCTTTTCCGTGGTCATTACAATATTATGAATAGACTGCGTGGAGAAAGTTAATGCTGTTACTGTAGTCGATAAAGTCTACAAATTCAACCCCCGACTGGTTGAAGGAGTTCAGGTGGCTAGATTATGATGCTAAGTCTGTACATTTTGTAAGGAAGCCCCATCGGCAATGGCAGGCTCCTCTCTGTTTAGAACGGGGAACCCTAATCTGATACACAATGCTGTGATGAAACACATCGAGTCCACTAGGCATTCTCGCTGTCCCAATTTATATATAAATCGCACCCAGTCCCAGCCCAATAACCCTGGTACGGTGGAAGCCGAAATTGGTGCTGTTTTGTGTAGCCTAAATGTAATCTTGTCTATTTATTTGTCTTAATCTTGCTATAGTAAATTGGTGCTGTTGGTGTGTGCAATTTCTGCACGCTAATAAATGTTCTAAACAAAAACCTATTGTGCCCCCATTTTTTTTTCCTGTGCTCCTAAATTTTTTAACTTAGGGGCACGAGTGCTCCTGAAAAAAAAAGTTTTTGTAGAGCTCTGAGTGTGACGTCTTTTTTTTCCTAGTTTTCTCAATTCAAATTTAGTTAAATTACACTGAACTGTACTCCCTCAAATATCAGACATTCTTTGAAAACGCCATTTTAAGTTCATAGGCAAACCAAGAGGGTATCAGAGTGACCACCTGACTGCCGAAGCCTATAGAGGATGCTCAGAGTACTGTTGAGGCCTGAGCACCCACTGTATCCCAGCCAAGGAACTGCCTTTACATCCAGGAGAGAGCATTCAGTAAGCACTTTGGGCTCTCAGCACTGGATTCAGATCAGGTTTCAGCTCGCTGGCCTGCTGATGTTAATATGTGCCTTGTTGGTCTGCAGAGAGCAACGTGAAGACCGGGAGATGTTAAAGTGCAGCATATCAGATTACCATATCAGGGAACCACACTCTTTGAAATGTTGAACGGGTAATTGGTGATTCAATGTCTTCGGGTAAAGACATTCCATGGTGCAAACAGGCAATATGTGGATTCAATATTTAAAAAGAATGCACACTTGCTCTTCCAGCCCACAGACATCATGGCATTTACCCAACAGAAAGTATGCAGTCATCGACGGGGAGATGGGAGACATTAACGTGGAGCTGATGTGTTTATTTGTTGGTATACGGAGGGTGCTGGTGCTTCCATCCAATGGGATTTCCTAAGTTGCATGAATGACCCCCTTCCGGTCATTTGAGCGTGCACACAGGCATGTATCCAGAGAGTTCATAGAGCCCTGGTACAGCGCACAGCCAGAGACCGTCTGCAGTGAGGGGAATTATATTCAATTGCAAGAGGGATATCAAATTGCGTGAGGGAACAAAAAATATGTTGGAAGTGCATGAAAACTAGGGCACTGGGACAATAAGATCCATGACAGACCGATCTGGACCACAGGGGGGAAGGAGAGAGTCAGAGAGACACAGAGAGAGAGAGAGAGAATGAATAATTTATATTTAATAGGGCCTTGAGAGGCAAGGGCCAACTTTTACAATTGTCCTGATAAGTTGGAATCACAATATAGAAAGAAGTTTATATATTAGAGGTCTAACCAATCACAAACTCCGGATGTGGTACGACACAAGGTCATGGGGTAATAGTTGAGTTCGATACGTGAAAGGACACATATTATACCACCAGGTGTGAGTGTGATTAGCCTTACAAGCCGTTTTGAAAATCTGCCCCATATGACATCACTAGTGGGCGTGTCCACCTAGATCTGTGCTGGATAGATGAGCAACGTTTACTTCAGTCAACTGGGTAGGCTGGTAGACTGATCTATCCAGCACACATCTAGGTGGACACGCCCACTAGTGATGTCATATTGGGCAGATTTTCGAAACGGCTTGTAAGGGTAATCACACTCACTCCTGGTGGTATAATACGTCTCCTTTAACAGAATAAGGTCTGAAGGTGTCACTTCTGTTCACACGTAAACGTATGGCCAGCTGTACTTTTATGGGTTACCGTTACACGCTATAGCAGAATCTTGTTGTAGTAGAACAAAAGACATTCAATGACTTTTTTGAGAGAAGGTCAATTCTATTCACACTATTAGAATCCTGTGGCAGTATCACCCTTTGAACACCAGTATGTCTGGGCTGGTTTACCCTCGTTCCACCGGTGATACAGTGGTGTGATGTCAGGCATGCAAACCGGGGTCTGGAGGCATGGCTTAGCCACTGCCATTTTGTGCTCCTGACATTACTGATGTGCCAACCTGCTTTTGTTGACATTCAAGGCTGTTTGTGTGACCTTCCATTGAGGCACATGACGTCGGATGTGAAGTTATGCAGCAGTTACCACAAGAAATCACCTTCCTTGAAGTTTAATACATAATTTGTTTTAAGGTAATCTGTGATCCCAAGTGGGTGTACTATGTTTAACTGTGTGTGTTGTGTGTGTGTGTGTGTGTGTGTGTGTGTGTGTGTGTGTGTGTGTGTGTGTGTGTGTGTGTGTGTGTGTGTGTGTGTGTGTGTGTGTGTGTGTGTGTGTGTGTGTATGTGTGTGTGCACTGTGTTTCACTGTGTGTGTGTGTACTGTGTTTAACTGTGTGTGTGTGTGGGTGTATGTGTGTGTGTGTGCGCACTGCGTTTAACTGTATGTGTGTGGGTGTGTGTGTGTGTGTAGTACTGTTTTTAAGTGTGTGTGTGTGTGTGTGTGTGTGTGTGTGTGTGTGTGTGTGTGTGTGTGTGTGTGTGTGTGTGTGTGTGTGTGTTACCTGTGCTCTGTGTGGCGGGCTCGTTGGCAGGCAGAAAGTCTTCATCGTATGAGTCATCAGTGGAGTCGTCTCCGTCCACAGAGGACCAGGCCCTGAGCTTAGCCTCCGCTATGGCAAACTGCTCTGCCACGCCTGCACACACACACACACACACACACACACACACACACACACACACACACACACACACACACACACACACACACACACACACGATATATGCTGCATGGATCAATGCAGGATTCACCATTTCCGACGCCCGCTTTGTAACGCAAACACACAGTGCCACGCATATAGATGTAGACAAGGTGATAAGTGGTTGTCATGGTAACCCGCTCAGTACCTGTCAATCGCATTTCCACGTAGTGTCACAAATACTTTCCGATTGACCAATTCCCACGAGGGAACCGTGGTGCGTGTGACGTTGCATCGGCGCAGCCGATATATCCAATCAGTATTTCTCATGTTGTCACATGACCGGCCCGGCTAATATGGCTTCCGCTAAGCGCCCGCTGCAGACCCATGCTCTCTGTCTTTGTGGCAATTACCTTTTAAAGCAGCATTTTACCAGATGACATTTCTACAGGTCCATGACTCCGGTAGTTAGTGGCGATGAATCAACTCTAGAAACCCTTTTCTGGAGACATCCTGGGATCTAATGAGGAGGTAAGCTGCCACAGAATGGGCTCCATAGTGAAGAGGACTGCTACCTGTATAGTTTAAACTGGTGATTACTCAATGATAAATAAATGCCCCAAGCTCACCTATGCTGAGTGCTGAATGCTTCATCATAACATATTTACCTCTGGAAATTAAAACATGCATTATGTAAAATTCACAAAAGAAACACTGAAAAACCAATGCACACAGGCAACCGTGTGTGTGTGTGACTTTGGAGGTGACTCAGCATGTGCAAAGAGTTATATTGAACATTCACCTTCCATCACCAGCAGGAGGTAGCCTATCACAGAGAGCTAGGACTCTGAACTCCCTCCTACATCTCGCTCGATTAATCCTTCTGTTTTGTCTCATCTCATCTCATTTTCTTCCGCTTATCCGGGGTCGGGTCGCGGGGGGAGCAGCTCAAGCAGGGGGCCCCAGACTTCCCTTTCCCGGGCCACATTGACCAACTCTGACGGGGGGATCCCGAGGCGTTCCCAGGCCAGTGTTGAGATATAATCTCTCCACCTAGTCCTGGGTCTTCCCCGAGGTCTCCTCCCCACTGGACGTGCCTGAAACACCTCCCAAGGAAGGCGCCCAGTGGGCATCCTTACCAGATGCCCGAACCACCTCAGCTGACTCCTTTCTAAGTAAAGGAGCAGCGGCTCTAATCCGAGTTCCTCACGGATGGCTGAGCTTCTCACCCTATCCCTAAGGGAGACGCCAACCACCCTTCTGAGAAAACTCATCTCGGCCGCTTGTACCCGCGATCTCGTCCTTTCGGTCATCACCCAGCCCTCATGACCATAGGTGAGGATAGGAACGAAAATCGACCGGTAGATCGAGAGCTTTGCCTTGCGGCTCAGCTCTCTTTTCGTCACAACGGTGCGGCAAAGCGAACGCAATACCGCCCCCGCTGCTCCGATTCTCCGGCCAATCTCACGTTCCATAGTACCCTCACTCGCGAACAAGACCCCGAGGTACTTGAACTCCTTCACTTGGGCTAAGGACTCATTTCCTACCCGGAGTAAGCAATCCATCGGTTTCCTGCTAAGAGTCATGGCCTCAGATTTAGCGGTGCTGATCCTCATCCCAGCCGCTTCACACTCGGCCGCCAGCCGATCCAGTGAGTGCTGAAGGTCACAGGCCGATGATCCCATGAGGACCACATCATCCGCAAAAAGCAGTGACGAGATCCTCAGACCACCGAACTGCAACCCCTCCCCACCACGACTACGCCTCGATATCCTGTCCATGTATATCACAAACAGGATTGGTGACAAGGCGCAGCCCTGGCGGAGCCCAGCACCCACCGAGAACGAAACTGACTGGCTGCCGAGGACGCGAACACAGCTCTCGCTTTGGGAGTACAGGGATTGGATGGCCCTGAGGATAGACCCCTTTACCCCATACTCCCGCAGCACCTCCCACAGTTTCTCCCGGGGGACCCGGTCATACGCCTTCTCCAGATCCACAAAACACATGTAGACCGGATGGGCATACTCCCAGGCCCCCTCCAGGATCCTTGCGAGAGTGAAGAGCTGGTCCGTAGTTCCACGTCCGGGGCGAAAACCGCATTGTTCCTCTTCAATCTGAGGTTCGACGATCGGCCGAACCCTCCTTTCCAGTACCTTGGAGTAGACTTTACCAGGGAGGCTGAGAAGTGTGATACCCCGGTAATTGGCACACACTCTCTGGTCCCCCTTTTTGAACAGGGGAACCACCACCCCGGTTTGCCACTCCTTTGGCACTGTACCCGACTCCCACGCGATGTTGAATAGGCGTGTCAACCATGACAGCCCCTCAACACCCAGAGCCTTTAGCATTTCTGGCTGGATCTCATCAATCCCTGGGGCTTTGCCACTGCGGAGATGTTTGACTACCTCAGTGACCTCCACCAGGGAAATTGACGACGAAACACCATCAACCTCGAGCTCTGCCTCCAACATAGAGGGCGTGTTATTCGGGTTCAGGAGTTCCTCAAAGTGTTCCTTCCAACGTCCGACGACCTCCTCAGTTGAGGTCAACAGAGTCCCCTCCTTACTGTACACAGCTTGGACGGTTCCCCGTTTCCCCCTCCTGAGGTGCCGGATAGTCTTCCAGAAACACTTTGGTGCCGACCGAAAGTCCTTCTCCATGGCCTCTCCGAACTTCTCCCACACCCGCTGCTTAGCCTCCGACACGGCAGCAGCTGCAGCCCTTCGGGCCTGTCGGTACCCTGCAACCGAGTCAGGAGTCCTCCCGGATATCATATCCCGGAAGGCCTCCTTCTTCAATCGGACGGCTTCCCTGACCACCGGTGTCCACCACGGTGTCCGAGGGTTACCGCCCCTTGAGGAGCCTAAGACCCTGAGGCCACAGCTAGCCACCGCAGCTTCAGCAATGGAGGCTTTGAACACAGCCCACTCCGGCTCAATGTCCCCAACCTCCACAGGAATGCTAGAAAAACTCCGCCGGAGGTGTGAGTTGAAGATACCTAGGACGGGGGCCTCCTCCAGACGTTCCCAGTTCACCCGCACTACGCGTTTGGGCTTACCAGGTCTATCCGGAAATTTCCCCCATTCCCTGATCCAACTCACAACCAGATGGTGGTCGGTTGACAGTTCCGCCCCTCTCTTTACCCGAGTGTCCAAAACATGCGGCCTCAGATCAGATGACACGATCACAAAATCGATCATTGATCTTCGGCCTAGGGTACTCTGGTACCAGGTACACTTATGAGCACCCTTATGTTCGAACATGGTGTTTGTTATGGATAATCCATGACTAGCACAGAAGTCCAATAACAAACGACCGTTCGGGTTTAGATCAGGGAGGCCGTTCCTCCCCACCACGCCTCTCCAGGTGTCTCCATCGTTGCCCACGTGGGCGTTGAAGTCACCCAGCAGAACTACGGAGTCCCCTACTGGAGCCCCATACAGGACTCCATTCAGGGTCTCCAAGAAGGCCGAGTACTCTGAACTGCTGTTTGGTGCATACGCACAAACAACAGTCAGAGTTTTCCCCCCTACAACCCTTAGGCGCAGGGAGGCGACCCTCTCGTCTACCGGGGTAAACTCCAACACCGCGGCGCTCAGCCGGGGATTTATGAGTATCCCCACACCCGCCCGGCGCCTCACGCCCTTGGCAACTCCGGAGAAGAATAGAGTCCAACCCTTATCCAGGAGTACGGTACCAGAGCTGAGACTGTGCGTGGAGGTAAGCCCCACCAGATCTAACTGATAGCGCTCCACCTCCCTCACAAGCTCTGGTTCCTTTCCCCACAGCGAGGTGACGTTCCACGTCCCCAGAGCTAGCTTCTGCCGCCCGGGTCTGGTCCGTCGAGACCCCTGACCTTCGCTGCCACCCATGTGGCTGCGCACCCGACCCCAACGGGTCTTCCCACAGGTGGTGGGCCCATGAGATGAAGAGAGGGGGGGTGCCACGTAGTTTGTTCGGGCTGTGCCCGACCGGGCTCCGTGGCAAACCCGGCCACCAGGCGCTCGCCATCGAGCCCTCCGCCTGGGCCTAGCTCCAGACGGGGGCCCCGGGCTTCCTCCGGGCCGGGTCACATCTCCTCTTTTTTCGATATTCATTGAGGATTTTTGAACCATTCTTAGTCTGGCCCCTCGCCTGAGACCACTCTGCCATGAGAGACCCTACCAGGAGCACAAGGCTCCAGACAACACAGCCCTCAGGTTCACAGGGACACGCAAACCTCTCCACCACGATAAGGTGACGGTTCCAGGAGAACCGTGTTTTGTATTTAGGCCAATTCATCCCCATCCCGTCCCCAATGATTTCCCTAGAAAAAACTTATTCAGGCAATTCCATACCCTTGCTGTTTCCTCTGCATCACATGTTCACTCTTTCACTCCTTATCTCTCTCACTCTCTCACGTTCCCACTCTCAATCTCTCTCTTCTGCATTCAAGTGTGGTCTCTCATGGAGCCGGATCGATGGTCCCATTCATCTGAGCGCTGAGTTCATCCTCTTCCCAGACAGCAGAGCGTCCACCAGCTGCACTGCTGCTCCTGCTCTGTAGTGCACCCTTCACAGGTCTGGGTCAAACACCAGGGGATTGTCGTATTTCCTTCCCCTCGCTGGTGGGTTCCATTGTGATCTCACTAGCTTTGTTGATTTGTCTTTGTTGCCGGTCAGTTTACCAACTCTGTAATACAGCCGCTTTGATGAGCATGTTTCTTTTTAAAGTTAGAACAAATACTGTCCAATAATGATTGTGTATATGCCAGTGATCAATGTGATAGACACTATTTAGTTTAAATAGCAGAGCTATAGTTTTATTTCTGCTTGTAACACAGGAGCTTCAACCAGCCCCTGTGATTTTGGGACAACATGGAGGCTGGTTTGTGAGGAGACACACACACACACACACACACACACACACACACAACCACTCTCTATCACACAAACACACACACACACACACACACACACACACACACACACACACACACACACCAACCCGGTATCACGCCAAGGCGTAAAATAGATACGTCTGTCCACATCGCAAGGCGTGTTCAGGCTCACGCTTTGCCTGACCAAAGCGTCACCCTGAACACGCGTCCTTCTCCATTCGAAATGAATGGGGGAATAGCACCAACAGGGGGCGATACGTTCTCCTAGCATTTGGTGAAATTGTTACGTAGCCATATTAATCGTTATTATCTGATTGGGAAATGCAATATTTTAGGACAGATACACCATTAAACGTGTTTCTAATGACATTTCTAGCGAGAAATTTACATTTTCCTTGCATAATCTTCAATCAGTGAATGTGTATGATCTTTATTAATCTTTATGATTTTAATGGGAAATACAATATTTTAGGATCGATTCACCGTTAAACGTGTTTCTAATAACATTTCTAGCGAGAAATATACTTTTTACTTGTATAATCTTCAGTCAGTGATTGTGTCTGATCTTTAGTTTTATAGTTATTAGGAAGATTTAATCGGCTCGCTCGCATGTTTCAACGACGTCAGGTGGCTAGGGACGCTGCTTTCGCTAAACTAGCAGCTCACGTGTTTCCTGCGTTTGTGTTATTTAACCGTTACTTTATGTAACTTTTAATGATATTGTAATAACCACAGGCGAGGTATTGAGCGAAGTAAGCTTGATAGCAGGTTTATTGGATTCCACAATCGGATGGGCAGGCACAGCTCCACCGGAAAACTACAACAACCAAAACTCCCGTCCGGAAGGAAACCCCCGGAACCCCCTCTCAGAAGGCCCGCCCCTTCCTCCCAAACCCTGTGACGCTACAATATCATCTTGTTAGAAACATAGATATATATAGAACACTGTTCTATATATATCTATGGTTAGAAACACGTTTATCTGAGAGCCAACCCAGTCGCCAAAAGCATACGTTGACAGTGTACGTTTTCGTGAACACTGGATTACGTCGCATTTCAACATAAAATAGCGTGCTAAGCACACACACACACACACACACACACACACACACACACACACACACACACACACACACACACACACACACACACACACACACACACACACACACACACACACACACACACACACACACAATGCATTTCGCTGCTAAAACAACAACTTGGGCTGCTTCTAGGACATTTTGGGTGGATTTTGAACGGTATGTGGGCAGGACGTTTTTTGCAGGCAGGACCTGGCAACCCTGCGCTGTTGCCCGAGGTGCAGAAATGCTCCGGAACAGATCTGGATCCACCATGGCCAAAATAATTGTCATGAATAGCATGAATAGATTCATGCATTACCAGGTGACCTTGGGTGTTTTGAAAGGCGCCTCTAAATTAAATGTATTATTATTATTATATTATTATTATCATTCAACTTGAACGTGTGTTTTTACAGTATAGAGTGGTGGAGGGATGACGTATGTTGGCCAACCCGGAAGTGAGCATCGACCTGGGTTTCCATGGTTTCCCTTGACAAAAAGCCAACGGGTTTTTCCATTAGCTCTAAAAACCACGCGGCAAAGGAGCAGCCGTAAATTGTGTTGTTTTTGTCGTAAACTGGGGTCCGACGGTTAAAAAATAGACAGATATTCCGAGGTATCCTTAAAAGGCAGCTTGGATGTTTTTATTTTCTGCAGTTTAGACTTCTTCTATAACCTATTTTTGAAAGCAAAACACCAAGCTCAATGATTTAACGAGGCAGGGTTATTTGAAACAATTTATTAAATATATATTTGTGAGAGGTCATTCCTTCTCCTGAGTTTGCTTCCTATTTATGTCTAGTGTACAACACTGTCCACAAGCATCACCCCCCCCCCTCCCCATATGGATTTGGAGAATTGTTGCCACATCCCAGTGGTGGAGGTATCATATATATGAAAGAGGGCATTCAATACTACAATGATCAATTAGGAGGCCGAAGCCCTAAAGGATGCAATAGGTGACCCTGAACATGCCTTGCGATGTGGACAGACGTATCTATTTTACGCCTTGGCGTGATACCGGGTTGCACACACACACACACACACACACACACACACACACACACACACACACACACACACACACACACACACACACACACACACACACACACACACACACACACACACACACACACACACGTGCACATGCAGATGCAAGCACACGTTCCCTCTCTGACACTCTGCCACAGCCCAGGCCACCAGGTCTCATGTCACTGTTAGGTGACTGGGTCGACAACATTCAAGTAAGCTGTACTTTGAGGTCTCTTATATATCAAAGGGGGTCTCAAAGGACGCATACGCTTCTACCTGTGGCTCCAGCCCTACAGGAAATGACTCGGCAAGTGCTCCATCTCGTTGCACCTGCACCCAGCGGCTCGCTTGCAAGATTTGGGCCTGAAGTTCTGTCCAGACCTACACCGTAGCCATCTAACCTGCATATCTGAGAATCAGGCCTCTCTTTAATAATGACAAAAAGTTATGAGAGAAATACACATTCACTGGTGGTGCCGGCTCCTTTTGACCTTTTGACCCCAGACTTCTGGGGGAATAGCTGAATCAATTCATTAGTCAATCAGAAGCATGAAAATATCTTCCCGGTGGCGTAACGGGGCAAACAAGGTGTCCTTTGACATCTACGTTTCGAGGCGATTGCAACAGTGCCACACATGTTAATTACGTAGTAATTAGCTGTCGAAATTGGAGGCCTTAATCAATAATGAGCAGCTATTGATTTGCTTCCCGATAGAAATTTGTGACAAATGACATGTTATTTAGCATCTACACGTTGAGCTGAGTCCAATGACACCCAGCATGACACTCTAGCAAATGGTAACATGTATTTTACATGGTACACCTAGGTCTAGGACATGATCTCGGTGTAGCAAGAGGGCGAGCTTGATCTCATTGGATTCAGGTTAACGTGTAGATGCTAAATAACATGTAATTTGTCAAAAATCCCCATCGGGAAGCAAATCTATAGCTGGTCATTATTGATAAAGGCCTCCAAAATCGACAGCTAATTACTACCCCGAAACATATTCAAATATGATCATGTGTGGCACTGTTGCAATCGCCTCGAAACGTAGATGTCAAAGGACACCTTGTTTAACCCGTTACGTCACCGGGAAGATATTTTCATACTTCTAATGGATTGATTCATATTTTAAGGTTCTCGGATTGAGACTTTAAGCGGCTGCAGCAGAAGTGCTGAGACGAAAGATGATATCAAGACATTTATAGAATATTCCCATTCACATTATGATTCTTCGTCATAACATCCGACCAAACATCCTTTACAGTCACTGAGCGAGGATTATGAAAGGGGGCCTGCCCGTAATTCCGACGCCTCATTGTTCCGACGTCTCAATGTTCCGAAATATTTCCCATTAGATCAACATGCCACTCTTCCGACGGTTTAATGTTCCGAAAAACGAAACCCATTGGTCCGAAGGTCCGTTTGTCCGACTTTTCAAAAAGGAGGAGCATTAGGCCGACGGTTCAATATGCTGAATAGGAAAAATAGTTTTATACCTCGCTCGCTCCCTCTCTCTCCCTCTCCCTCTCCCTCTCCCTCTCTCACTCTCACTCTCACTCTCACTGTGTGTGTGTGTGTGTGTGTGTGTGTGTGTGTGTGTGTGTGTGTGTGTGTGTGTGTGTGTGTTCGTGCCCGTGTTGAGAATTAGACCTCCGCTCTCTGTCCATGGGGCTGCAACACCGTGTCGAAATGAAGTGAAGCGTTGTCTTTTTGCTCTCCAAAATTCATCGTGAACGTGATATGTAGGCCTAGGTTGTATTTTGGAGACAGAGAGAGAGTGAGAGTGAGAGAGAGAGGGAGCGAGCGAGGTATAAAACTATTTTTTCTATTCGGCATATTGAACCGTCGGCCTAATTCGCCTCCTTTTTGAAAAGTCGGACTAACGGACCTTCTGACCAATGGGTTTCGTTTTCGGAACATTGAACCGTCGGAATAGTGGCATGTCGATCTAATGGGAAATATTTCGGAACATTGAGACGTCGGAACAATGAGGCGTCGGAATTACGGCATGGCACCTATGAAAGTCCAGGCCCCCCCTTCCTGCACTCGGGGTCCGGGCCAAGTTTCGGGCAGGAAGGGCCACCCCTTCCTGCCCTCGGGGTCCGACCGGGCCAAGTTTCGGTGCGGGGGTCCCAGTTAGGCCTTAGAATAAGGTATTCAAATTTCAGGGCGGTAGGACGTTCCTATCTCAAAAACTGTTTTTTCCACCACATTCTGAACCATTAGGTCTTGCAGGTAACACTTCTGAGGGGCTTTGTCCAAATGACAGTCCATTTGGGAAAACTTTTTTTCTCTAAGGGCTAGAACTCCAAATCTCGGATATGTCGTTCTCGGGGCCCCGGGAAATGTGTGTAAACATTTTAGCCTCCCTAGCTATCTCGAAAAGGCCGGAAAAGGGGCGTGACCTCCAACAGTACAGTAAATGTACATTAGACAGAGGTTAGTTTCTAGTCCCCATTTTTTGTGGGATGGAGGTGTACATTTGTGGCTTAAGGTGTGTAGACACAGCTGGCCTGTGGCCACGTTTTTGAAGTCTGGGGTCAAAAGGTCAAAAGGAGCCGGCACAACGCCGCTTATGAGATAACAAAAAGTTAATGTGTATTTCTCTCGTAACTTTTTGTCATTATTAAAGAGAAGCCTGATTCTCAGATATGCGTGTTCGATGGCTAGGGTGTAGGTCTGGGAAGAACTTCAGGCCAAAATCTTGCAAGCGAGCCGCTGGGTGCAGGTGCAACGAGATGGAGCACTTGCCGAGTCATTTCCTGTAGGGCTAGAGCCACAGATTCAGACTTTATTGTCATTGTGCAAACTTGTACAATGAAATTGGGGTGGTGCTCACTACCCATAGTGCAAAATAAATAAAGCAGTGCAAAAAGCAAAAATACAAACACAAACAACAGCAATAGGCACAATAAATATAAATATGCAGACATAACATATAAGTAAAATAAATAAATATGGTAGAGGATTTCACATGTCCATTGGGGGGGGGGGGTCAGGCGTTAAGTAGACGAATTGCCCAGGGGTAGAAGGTATTCCTCAGCCTGTTTGTCCGGCTCCCAAGGGACCTGTATCTCCTACCCGAAGGGAGGAGTTGGAAGAAGCCATGGCCGGGGTGTGATGGGTCACTCAGGTTGAAGCGTATGAGTCCTTTGAGACCCCCTTTGATAAAAGGGGTTCTCAAATGTTGACCCTCAGTCACCTATTGCATCACTTGCCGTGCATCACCCAAGTGGGTGCTACACACTGGTGGTGGTTAGTGAGGTCCCCCCTGTAACCCTGCCTCGTTAAATCATTGAGCTTGGTGTTTTGCTTTCAAAAATAGGTTATAGAAGAAGTCTAAACTGCAGAAAATAAAAACATCCAAGCTGCCTTTTAAGGATACCTCGGAATATCTGTCTATTTTTTAACCGTCGGTCCCCAGTTTACGACAAAAACAACACAATTTACGGCAGCTCCTTTGCCGCGTGGTTTTTAGAGCCAATGGAAAAACCCGTTGGCTTTTTGTCAAGGGAAACCATGGAAACCCAGGTCGACGCTCACTTCCGGGTTGGCCAACATACGTCATCCCTCCACCACTCTATACTGTAAAAACACATGTTCAAGTTGAATGATAATGCATGAATCTATTCATGCTATTCATGACAATTATTTTGGCCATGGTGGATCCAGATCTGTTCCGGAGCATTTCTGCACCTCGGGCAACAGCGCAGGGTTGCCAGGTCCTGCCTGCAAAAAACGTCCTGCCCACATACCGTTCAAAATCCACCCAAAATGTCCTAGAAGCAGCCCAAGTTGTTGTTTTAGCAGCGAAATGTGTGTGTGTGTGTGTGTGTGTGTGTGTGTGTGTGTGTGTGTGTGTGTGTGTGTGTGTGTGTGTGTGTGTGTGTGTGTGTGTGTGTGTGTTGGGGTGCGTGCGTGCGTGCGTGTGTGTGTGTGTATGTGTGCTTAGCACGCTATTTTATGTTGAAATGCAACGTAATCCAGTGTTCACGAAAACGTACACTGTCAACGTATGCTTTTGGCGACTGGGTTGGCTCTCAGATAAACGTGTTTCTAACCATAGATATATATAGAACAGTGTTCTATATATCTATGTTTCTAACAAGATGATATTGTAGCGTCACAGGGTTTGGGAGGAAGGGGCGGGCCTTCTGAGAGGGGGTTCCGGGGGTTTCCTTCCGGACGGGAGTTTTGGTTGTTGTAGTTTTCCGGTGGAGCTGTGCCTGCCTATCCGATTGTGGAATCCAATAAACCTGCTATCAAGCTTACTTCGCTCAATACCTCGCCTGTGGTTATTACAATATCATTAAAAGTTACATAAAGTAACGGTTTAATAACACAAACGCAGGAAACACGTGAGCTGCTAGTTTAGCGAAAGCAGCGTCCCTAGCAACCTGACGTCGTTGAAACATGCGAGCGAGCCGATTAAATCTTCCTAATAACTATAAAACTAAAGATCAGACACAATCACTGACTGAAGATTATGCAAGTAAAAAGTATATTTCTCGCTAGAAATGTTATTAGAAACACGTTTAACGGTGAATCGATCCTAAAATATTGCATTTCCCATTCAGATCATAAAGATTAATAAAGATCATACACATTCACTGACTGAAGATTATGCAAGGAAAATGTACATTTCTCGCTAGAAATGTCATTAGAAACACGTTTAATGGTGTATTTGTCCTAAAATATTGCATTTTCCATTCAGATAATAACGATCAATATGGCTACGTAACAATTTCACCAAATGCTAGGAGAACGTATCGCCCCCTGTTGGTGCTATTCCCCCATTCATTTCTAATGGAGAAGGACGCGTGTTCAGGGTGACGCTTTGGTCAGGCAAAGCGTGAGCCTGAACACGCCTTGCGATGTGGACAGACGTATCTATTTTACGCCTTGGCGTGATACCGGGTTGCACACACACACACACACACACACACACACACACACACACACACACACACACACACACACACACACACACACACACACACACACACACACACACACACACACACACACTCTCTCTATAACACAAACACACACACAAACACACACACACACACACACCCTCTCTATCACACACACTCTCCCACACACACGCACACACACTTTGCAGATAATTCTTTCCGGTCACCATGGCTTTGGCTGACAGCCTTGTAAAGGAGGGTGTTTGTGCGTGTGTGGGGGAGGAGGGTATGTGTGTGTGTGTGTGTCACAAGTTATAGTGTCTATCTTTTGGCAGGAGCCAGACTATCAATAGGACACCCTCCCCCCCTCCCCCCACCTCAACCACCCTGCATCTCATTCCATCTCCTCCATGTGCTTCTCATGAGCTCGCCAAAGACCTCTGACTTGCACACATGGACACGTTCACACGTGCATGCAGCCGTCCTCTGCTCTCGCCCTCTTTCATACACAAACATTCCAGCATGGGCCAACTGAGTGCCGCACAACACAAACCGATGCATTTCATGCCAGCCCTCCAGAGGCCCCTGAGCACACAGGGCCCGCAACTGAGGGACAGGAGAGGAGTCCACCCCTGGCCCAGACGGGCCCAGGAGAGGAGTCCGCCCCTGGGCCAGACCGGGGCCAGGAGAGGAGTCGGCCCCTGGGCCAGACGGACCCAGGAGAGGAGTCTGCCCCTGGGCCAGTCCGGTGCCAGGAGAGGAGTCGGCCCCTGGGCCAGTCTGTGGCAAAGAGAGGAGTCAGCCCCTGGGCCAGAGGGAAGGAGAGGTTCGGCCCCTGGGCCAGTCTGGGGCCAGGAGAGGAGTCGCAGTTCACCCAGCGCAGTGCATGGGGAAGGGAGGGCAGGGTCTTTGGATGGGTTGTCCTAGCTCCTGCATACACATACACTCCTGCATACACATGTTTGAAGGATCCCGGCAAAATCTCCCCTCTGCGTCCATGAAAATGTTGAAATGATCAAAAATTGGTTGATCTTTTTGAGGAAACCGTTTTGATGTTGCAGACCACAACTCTTTCACAACACACCCATGATGCAGTGCTTTACATTTAAATTTTACATTTAGGGCATTTAGCAGACGCTTTTATCAAAAGTGAATTACAATAAGTACATTTGCCATAAGAAGTGAAACAATATATCGCTGTCAGTACAGTAAAGATGTTCATAGAACCAAGTGCAAGTACTAACAATCGCTAGGCTAACTAATTACCCGTGTTCAGCAATGATAGCAGCTACTGCAGATGCTACACAATTAGCTACACAAAACAGAGGGGAAAGGGAGAAATAGCTAGCGCAACGGTTCCACTTTAAGTCAAAGAAAATAAGAATGATGATGGCATGACAATGGCCAGGAGCAGAACCTTGCTGTGCAAATTAACCTTGAGCTTCTGCATTGCAGGAGGCAAAGGGGAGGCATGCCAGGGAGGAAGCTAGGGGCAGAAAGTAACCTAAAGTGTGATCCCCCCTGCTACTACTGGCACTGCTCTCATCTCTTCATCACCTCACACTATTTAGGGTAGTAAGAGAGAGGGGGTGAGGGAGGAGCTGAGAGTTGGCACCAGACAAAGGCTAGATAGATAAAGCTTAGATGATTTAGAAAGTGATCCTAATTAAAGGTAATTCTGTGGTGCGGTGTTGCCGCCGTGGTTGTAAGTGAAACCAAACCTAATCATTGAACCAGAGGGACCGCAACAGGTTATGGTTATTGTGGTCTCTGATTGGTTTTAATTGGTACCAGCTGATGCCACTCCGTTGTGAGCTCCATTACCTAGGGCTCTGTGAGGAGCCTTGTGGCCATCAGGCCCGTCTGTGTGCCCTTATATGGGCTCCACGGATCGCATCACCAACCCTCTATTTGTAAACATGAAAAACATGTGTTTGTACGAGCCCTGGTTTCGGTTTGGACAGATGGAAGGGGCCACCAATGCCACAGAACGCTGCAGTGGAGTGAGTTGTTTAAGGTACATTATAGTAACTCAGAATCTCCAATAACAGGTCAACAAATGTGAGTCTACATCAGGGTTTATACAGAAACCCTTAAGTTGAATTTACTAGTCTACCTTTTATTACCTTTTTTAATAGCTTCACCATATTTTTTAATACCAGCACGACTTCAAGCTGCAACTGTAGCAGCGGAAAGTGTGGAACAGTAACAGTAAGACATAACACTTTGCCCTTCACAAGCCATGTGACTGTGGGTCCATGTTAGTCACAATGGTGGTACAGTACTTGAAGAGCCAAATATTTTCTGAGGTGGTACTCATTGTGAAAAGTTTGAGAACCACCAGCCTAAATATTGAGCCAATTTGAGAGCTTGAGCATGACCCCATGGCCTATCTGCTTGTGGCCTAGATTGGAGCTATTGATCCTGAATTAATATTTACAGGTAGTGTACTCCAACTTCCATTTAAAGTTACTACAAGCTTTGTTGGCTGATACGGCCCTTTTTAATAAGATACATTTTCCAATATTATAGCTACTGTAACAGATAATCAACAGTAGGCTTAATAGATAAAATGATCACAAATCCATGAAAATGTTCAGATGCAAACTATGTACCCTATGTAGGGCTGTACAGTATGGACTAAATGTATATCACGGTATGATTTGAGGCATAGACACTATTATATCACGGTATGTTAATTGTATCTTCTAATTTCAATATAAATGCTTCAGAAGGGGCAAAAATTGCACAGGAAAATGCAAAATAATTTCTCAAGTTCTTCTTGTCGTGTGTAGGGCAGGTAAAGCGTACCTTGGATTGAGTGCTGGACCATCTCTTTAAAGGCCTTTCTGTCGACATTTTGAAAGGGAAGCATGTCCTTACATAGGCAGGGCTCCAGACTGCGACCAAATTGTCGCATTTTGCGACCAAAATTTGAGTGTGCGACTGAATTTTACAGCTGGTCGCGCATGTGCGACCTGGACTCTGACTGGCACTGGCACACTAGCCGTGTTTAAGTGCCAGTCAGAGTCCTGCACAGGTCTTATTTTGCAAACCCGCACCCGCAATACTTAAAACCACATCCGACCCGTGATCGGTCAATAGCGCGGATTACATTCCGCACCCGACCAGACCCGCTATAAATTGATATCGACGCCCGACCCGCACCTGATGGAAATTAGACACATTAGATGGGGGCTTTTCACACGGGAGGCGTTTGTCGCGCCTGCTAATGCATTCTCAATGGCGAGGCGAGTGGGCAGAGAGGAAGTGCAGCGTCCTGTCAAGCGGCACGACAAGCCATTTTATGGGAAAATGTGCATTTCCACATGTCTTTCAAATGACTTATACTAACAGAGGCGAGCTCGCGAAGAGGATAGGCAGCAAGCCAGTCAGGTACCCAGTTTGTTTCAGCGCAGGGGCGAGGTTTGTTTGAACAAACACCGCGTGACATCGTTGATATCACTCAGGTCCTACTCGCAACATAAAAATAAATCTACGCAAGTTTTAGTAATAAGAGATAGGCCTGCACGTAAGTTACACAAATTGAAAAACTAATCGGCCTAGTTGGATGGGGGTTAAAAAATGTAATACCTCGTCAGATTACGTTTATTACTTTTTAATACTTTTTAATGGCCTTAATTTGGGCTAATTTCATGTACTACCTTTTAATACCTTTAACAACCCCGCAGAAACCCTGCTACATTTACATCCTTACTTACGTTTTTAAAACGTTGGCAATTTCAGGATCAATCCATAGCCTGATTCAACCCACTGCATCCCTGTTCCTCTAAAATAAAAGGCTTGAGGGATAGGTTACTACAAGGCACCGACACACAGTAGGGGCTCCCCACCAAGCATACGAGCTCCTCTGGAACAACACAGTCATGTTTGTACTCAAGGGCACGGGGAATCAGGGAATCCAACCTGCAGCAAAGCGCGCCTCCTGTTCGCCCTCGCTGAGGTCTGAGTAGGAGTTGAAGTCCGACTCCAGGGCGGCCGGGGTCTCCATGGGCTTACACCAGCCCTTCCACTCTATCAGGTGGGCTAGCCGACCCTGGGCCATGGCTGTGGGCTTGGTCACATGGTCCTTCACCACCTGGGAGATACCTGAAGAGAACGGGTGGGAACATGACACAGACAAGGGTTTCAATGTCGGAATGGCTCGTATATGGCATTTAGTGTGTGTGTGTGTGTGTGTGTGTGTGTGTGTGTGTGTGTGTGTGTGTGTGTGTGTGTGTGTGTGTGTGTGTGTGTGTGTGTGTGTGAGTGAGTGAGTGAGTGTATTAAGCAGACATGTATGCCTATGTACTATGTAGTATAGTATTTGTTCATATTTCCTTTGTCTTCCTGAATATACGTTAAGGTTAACGTATGATACATACCATGTAGTGAGGACCGTGCTAATGCTGCAATCTCTTGAATAGTAAGAGCTCTTCTTGATTTAGGTAACATTTCAATGGTGTCATCAACATTCACCTGAAAGAGAGAGAGGAAGATTAGACTTCAAGGTTCACGTGGCAGCGAGCAGCTTTGGTGCATGTTCTCACTCTCGTATTATGACTCAGAGGCAAATCAATTTGTATTTTTGAAGTTTTTCGAAGCAGAGCAAAATACTAGCCAAGACCTTGAAAATTGAATCTGCCATTCTGTTGACTGCTAGTAATCCTCACAACCAAACGCTTCCAGTGTAACGACGACCAGAAATGTTACATTCATATAATGTCAATACAACCCTCTGCCCCCCCCACACACACACACACACACACACACACACACACACACACACACACACACACACACACACACACACACACACACACACACACACACACACACACACACACACACACACACACACAGACCCAGCATGGCCTGTAAAAAGAACCAGACAGGAGACAAAAGATGGACCCCTTCTATGGAGTTAGATTCATGCCAAAACCCCTCACACACGCAAAACGTGTTTTGCTCACGCATAACGATTCACACGCACACAAAACGTGTTTTACTCACGCAAAATGATTCACACACACGCTCAGTGTGGTTTGCAAATGCAAAACATCATTCACAAACTAAAGCATTTTCCTTCAGAAACAAATACAGTATGTTTTACACAAAGTACAAAAAAAAATCCTTCAAGTACACAAAACAATTCTACAAGTACGGAACACGAAAGCTGCGCGTGGATCGGAATGCATTTGCGCACGGATCGGATTGCATTTGTGTGAGGAACAGCAAGGCGGAGAATTAGTGCCAAAAGTCACGTGACAAATAAATGTCCTGTTATTCACACTACACAACAGCAGGTGGCCGTGTTGAGTCAGTTTAAGGCCGCCAGGACGATCTTTTTTCTCCCCAAAATCTTTATTTGATTCCAAAACAGAGTGGCGACACTTCCATTGGACTCACCTGTTGGCCGCTCATTTTGTTCAATTTAATCTCCCAAACTAGCTTTTCTCCGTGTCGTACGATTCCGTGACAAAGGGGCGGCAAGTCGCATAGTATGGAGTTGAATCCACACACGTTTGGCCGGCATCAAATAAAGATTTTGGGGAGAAAAAAGATCGTCCTGGCGTCTTCCTGAATATACGTTAAGGTTAACGTATGATACATACCATGTAGTGAGGACCGTGCTAATGCTGCAATCTCTTGAATAGTAAGACGCTACTCTTGTACACTGTAAAAACTAAAACTTAAAATTGTTGGTCTCATTATGATTTCTGAGTAAAATGAATATAAAACATTAAGTATTCATGTCAACTGTGCAATGCAATTTAGTCCAACCAACAATGTTGAGTTTTGGGTCAAGAGTTGGGCTCAGTGTAGTATCTTTGTTAGCAAGACACACGGGTTTAAGTCAGACTCTGGCTGTGTCCCAATTCCTAGGACGCATCCTTCGAAGGCTGCATTCGAAGGATGCGTCGACGCCGATTGCGTCACAGCGTCGCGCCAAGTGCTGTCCCAATTCCAAGGGTCCTTCAAATGCGGCCTACGAATGCAGCCTTCTTTTCCCGGATTTGAAGGATGCATCGGCTGTATGCTGTATCATTCACGGCCCAACGTATCCCAAGCTCCTTCACGGCCCAACGTATCCCTCCCAAGATTCATTGCGCATTCAGTCAATGGAGATGGCGGAGAATGGCGATTTAAGTTCTGCATTTAAATGTAAGTATTTGGTTTCTAGTCACTCGAGTATTTAACGATACAAATGTTAAAAATACTAGGGCCCTTAAAACTTTTTTCATTAAAGGGACTCTGACCTTTGTTGCATTTGAGAATTACAGTACGCCGTGGACCACTTTGGTCTGCCATCGTCAGTCGCTACGGTCGCTACTCGCTACTGTCTGCCGTGGAATCAAAACAAACCCTCTAGTTGAGGACGCGCCTTGATGACGCGGGCCCGAATGCGCCACAAGAAGCAGACGGAAAACCTTATATATCCATGCAGCAAACAGACAGGTCTGTCGGCCAATAAGGTCATTCGGTCCGAAGAATCTTATTGGTTGAAGTTTTCACTAAATATTATGAGAGTAAAATAATTGTTTGTTTTTACTCCTGGTGGGTCTGTCTTGCATATTAGAGTGTTATTACCTTATTAATACCAATTTAACCTTATCCCAAAAAAGTGTAAAAATGCAACAAAGGTAAGAGTCCCTTTAAAGTAATAGGCAATATAAGTAAGGTAACGTTACAGTTAGTGACGCTGTAACGTTAACTAAGAACACCCGTTAAGCCCTATAGTTTCAAATTTAAGAGGTTAAAATGGTTATACTTACCGAAATTGTGGCGATTATATAGATAATTTGCTATTCTGTAACGTTAGATAAATGGACCAACGCGAACACAGGTTGTGTACCCTGGTTTTCAGACCGTAACGTTACAGACGTTGGGATTGATTGCAGTTAACTTGGTTATTTTGCTATTTAAGCTGCTTTTGTTTGGTAGTGTAAAGCAAAACTAATTCTAACATTTAGTTTTGTTTTAGGGGGCCAGCAGCATACTGCTCGATTTATTCTATTGAGGGGGGAGAACGATGAGCTGTTCACCGGGGTGAAGTAGGCTACTCAGCAAGTGTGGCTTGGGGGTAAAGAAACAATCGTTTATTTATATCGTAAGTTAGTTTATAAAAATTATTATAGGCATTTTATCTATCTACATTTGACCATCTTGTAAAGGTTAGTTCAATTAGCCCTCATCAAACAGCAGGACAGATACAACATCCCCAGAAATCGTTTACTACGATGTCCTATTTTGGGTTATTAAAGAAAGAAAGACAAAAAAAAGTCACAGCTCGCATCAGTACTAGACAGCACTAGAAAAACACACAAAGAAAAAGGGTGTTTTGACTTCTACTGCTTGTCTTATTATTATGGGCTTCATATAGGATGAGGGCTAATTTAGATGTAACCTTTACAAGATGGTCAAATATATATTATAAATGGCCTATTGTTAACATGGGCTATTAACATGATTGATAAATGTGTCCCTTGTTTCTCTGATTTAATAATGTCTCTGTGTTTAGGACAATTCTGGAGAAAATAGGCCTTCAGGGGAAGGTGACTCCCCTGCAGGCAAAGAAAAAATGGGACAATTTAAAAATATATATATAAAGTATGTACATGTCATTTTAAATATACATTATTTGTTTTAACCATGCAAGTTAATAAACACTTTTGCTGAAATTTGTTTTAATACTGCTGTTGTTAACTGCCATGATTGATTTCCTCTGCCTTAGGATTGCAAGTATCCAGGGTCAGGAGAGGGGGTAGGTGGGAAACCCGGTGCTGCCACTTGGCCCTGGTTTGTCCCCATGGATGAGGTAATTTGGGACAGAGGCATTCCACCAACCCCCCTGTCCTAATTGCCTCCATCCCTGAGAACACACCAGGGCCAAGTACAGCAAGTATAGCAGTGGTGGATCAGGAGGTGGAGGACAAGGATCAGGAGGAGGAAAGACAGCGAAGGCCAAGGTCCAGAAAGAGGGACAGAGAGGAAGACATGTTCCAGAGTCGCTCACCATCTTCCGAAAAGGACTCAAGACTCACCTGTTCAGAGTCCACCTCGACTGCATAGCCACCCTCCCCCTTCTGGCAACCATTGTACACTGTGTTGTATTGTATTGTATTATAGTACTTAACTGTGTAGCAACTGCAGTAGCTGCTATCATGGCTGTAACACGGGGAATTGATTAGCCTAGCGATTGTGGTACTTGCACTTGGTTCTATGAACATCCTTTCTGTACCGACCAGTTGGTTCTATGAAGATCCTTTCTGTACCGACCCGAATAAAACTAGGCTGTTTTATTCGGGGCTAAAGCCCCGGATCTAATTTGAATAGCCCCGAATCTTTTTTGTTAAAAAAAGAAAAAGAATATATATATATTTTTTTTTTTTGCTACATGCAGAGCCTGTGCTATATCCACACGTCGCACATGCCCCCATTTGTTAGGACTCTTGCGTAGCTTACTGCTAGGAATTTCTGTTCTGCTGCTCAAGATTTTAAGCCATGTATTTATGAACTTTCATTGAAGAAAATATATCAGTTTTTTGTGGTCTGTAAATAGGCCAATCTATGAGGCTAAATAGCATGCCAATATTGATGACTGATTGTGTCAAGTGTCTAAGGGTGAATGCTAACATGATTTGTTTCCAACTTTTGCCTTAAGTTACAATTTAGCTAACTAACTAGCTGCTGCCCTTTCAATTCCAATGCTGGCTGTCATTTCATTACCAATGTTAAGTGTCATAAATAGTTAACACGGGTGCTGATTCATGATTCTCTATAAAATAAATACCCAAAACATGTGATATGTTTTCAATTTGCAGAAAGTTTTGAAAAATCCAGGATGCCTGAGAGCCTTACTGCATTATATTCCATAATAGTTATTTCTTTAGGAACACTGAATGTTGTCTTTTCCTTCACAGAAAAAAAAATATTTCCACTATAAAATGATGCAGAAAAGGCACAGATAGATGAATAAAAATCCACCAGAATGCAGGAAATTAAGTGTTTGACGCTCAAACATTTCTGGGGGAGCACCCCCATACCCCCCACCTATAATTTGTCCCCCAAAATGTTGAAATGAAACCTAGCCTATATGACCCTGTACGCAGGTTGTATACAATATATCCATAGATATGTTGTTTCTACTTTTTGGATTAAAAAGAAAGCATGTCAGCAAACTCCATGTCGGCCCTTAGTATGATTATCATTTCATCATAGAGTGGTGAAAATGAGTTTGACACACCTGATATAGGTAATGTAAGGTCTGTCTCACTTCTTATTAATTTTACTCTGAAATAACTTGAATGGAACTTTAGATGTCTGGGGATAAGCAGCAGTCAGGTAGCTATTCAAAGCTATAATTACCTGCCTATTTTGTTTATTTAGGTAAAGCATTATGAAAAAAAATGCATGCGCAATAAAGTATACAACAAAATTTGCCGCACGCGCACTGTCCTATTCCCTCTTGGGCTAAGCCCCGGATGTTTCAAAAACCTAGAAACGCCCCTGGTATTGACAGCGATATATTGATGCACTTCTTATGACAAATGTACTTATTGTAAGTCGCTTTGGATAAAAGCGTCTGCTAAATGCCCTAAATGTAAATGTCAAATGTAAATGTTCCAGTTAATAAAAGAGGACATGAGGCTACAAAGGGAGGCAGAGGAGAGAAGAGCCCAGGAGAGCAGGGAAAGAATTGATAGTTTTTTCTCAATTTTGGAGCGTTCGGTGGACAAATAACTTATGTTCTGTTATATTTAACACATTGTTTATTATTATTTACATATTTATTGAAACTAACTTATTTAACTAACTATTTAACTAACTTTTTTGATTAACTATTTATTAAAACTCTTACTAACTTTTTTGTATTGACTAATGTATTCGTATATAAAACATATATACAACAATACAACTATTTACAACAAAAAACATTCATGTGACTATTTACAACAATTATTATAAAACTAGTATATACAAAAACATAACGATCAATATTAATTGTTGTTGGTTTCTTAGTTATTTTTTTCGCGCTGTCCGGTTTAACTTCTGTTTACTAACAGGTCAGCTGTCAGGGTTGCTAGGTGACAGGAGCAGCCCATGGTCACGCAAGATAAAGGGCGGTAACGGTTTGTTACGTAAACCGGAAATGCTCCGTAGGGTAGACCGTCCCATTTCTTCGGCCTTCGGTGTGTCCTTTGCGGTCTACGAAGGCCGCATCCTTCGAAGGATGCGGTCTACGAAGGATGCGTCCTATGAATTGGGACACAGCCTCTGTCTGAGGCTGGGCCAACTACGGTGCACATGCGCATTTCGACACTTTTCGACTATCCCCCGGGGAGTCTGGGTATTCGTGATGCCGGTTGGGGAAAAGGGGTTTATTGCCTTTTGTCAATTTGTTTCTGTTAGGTTAAGTGGGGTTAACGGGTTTGGGGTCTTTATTGTTTGTGTGGTTTTTTTTGTGTGTAGTGTTGCCGCCACCGTTACCGAGACTTGCTTGTTCTATTGCTGTCTGGCATTCAGACATGTAAAATGGAAGTTTCGAAATATTAATTTTAATAAAGTGAACTTAAAACTAGTTTTGCATTCTTTGAAATGCTATTTTTTTTAAATAATATTAACCTTAATTTGAAATATTAAGTTATCAACCCTGACTTACTTTTTTGAGTTTTGTAAAATATAACATTTTAGTTGGTATAACTCTAACTTTCAAGTTTGTCTAAAGACGAAAAATGACATTTTTCATTAATTAACTCCGAGCCCGTCTGCACAACGTCTGCAGCAGCAGCAGCTGACAGAGTTTTCGGTTGGACTAGACGGATACTGAATTGAAGGAGTTTTTTTAACCCAAAGACAGTGAAGGTACAACACTTTTATGTAGGCCTACAGTCCAGTGTTAAGATATGACCAAAATACAAGCTGTGGTCGCTCACACTAAAGCTCGCTGTGGGCGTGCATGAACTATGAACCAACCTGTTGGCGGCTGGCTGTAAACAGTGCTGCACCTACGAGTAACTTATTAATCGCGCGACCCAACGAATCGATGACCAAATTCATTGCCAACGCTTTTAGTAATCGATTTTATCGAATCGTTGTTGCAGCCCTAGACTGAACATCATCAGGGTGTAGTATGCCAGCTCGTTGACCATTTGCTGCACCCACCAATACTTGGCTACCCCGACTTTGAGAAGTAATTTGTGCTTCATTGCGACGCCTCACAGGAGGGACTTGGTGCAGTGTTGTACCAGAGACAACACAGTAAGCTTGTGGTTATAGGCTATGGCTCCCGAACATTAACCCCTGCAGAAAAGAACTATCATCTTGGAGTTTTTAGCTATGAAGTGGGCAATTTGTGAACGGTTTAGGGAATATCTTTATTATACTCCATCCTTTGTCGTTTATACTGACAATTATCCCCTAACCTATGTTTTGTCTTCAGCTAAGCACAACGCCACAATGCACAGGTGGGTGGCAGAGCTCGCAGATTTTGAGTTTGCCATAAAATACCGGCCGGGGAGGGCAAAAGGAGACGCAGACGGGTTGTCGCAAATGCCACTTGAAATGGAGCAGTATATGCAGGCCTGCTCAAAAGGAGTGGAGCCAGACATCCTAGCCACTTTAAGCCAAGCCATACACTCTCGAGTTTCCGAAACGCGAGCCCTGGATGTGTCCCCTCACTATTGCCACTGCCTGCGCAGAAGCGGAAAGTGAACAGGAAACTTCAGCAGTAGCCACCATACCAGAGCATGACCTGAGGAGAGCACAGGAGGAGGACCCAGTCCTCGGGAAGGTGAGAGAGTTTATCATCACAAAGCGATGGCCCCGGAGTAAAAGTAGAGACCGTCGTGATGATTTCACTGTGCTTCTGAAGGAAAGGAAACGACTGTATGTGGACAACAGCGGGATCATGCGATCATGCGGGAACATCCGAAAGACAGCAACCAGAGCTCAGTTGTTGCTGCCCAAGAAATTCCAGCCACTCGTCTTTAATTCCCTGTTTACACCTACCCGATAGTGGGCCCCGATGGTGCCCGATGGCTAAATCAGCAGCTATCGTTATAACATCGGCAAATAGCGTGGTTGCATCGGGAAACACCGTTACTCTTCCCGGGAACATCGTTAGACAACGGGAAGAAATGGGAAGAAATGCTCAATGATCGGGTAACATCGGCAAAGAATGAACATGTTTGTTAATTTTGGGTCTATCGGGGTAGAATCGGTTAAAAGGTGTTGCTATGGGCTAATCGGCTATAATCGGGAATAGAACGGGAGTATAACGTAAGACATCGCAAATCGTTCGGGAATTTTCGGCTATATTCGGCTATATTCGTTAATCTTCCGCGCTTTATCGTGTTTTATCGTCTTTATATCGGCAACCTCAACACACAAAAGACCCTCGAGAACCCTAGACAAATAACGATTGTGAATGACCAGATTGTGTTAAGGAAGACCCTCAATCTGCCACTTGGGTATAAATAGGGGGTGATGGATGGATGTCCTACTTTTATAATTACAGGGTACTTCGCCCATTTAGAACCGGCGTTCTATTATTATAAAATCGCTATTGTAATATAAATAAATATATAAATAAATATCAGTCTAAACCAGTCTCCCCTTTGCCTTCTCCTGAAATGACGCCAAATGACGTCAAACGCGTCATTTGACGTGTTTGGCGTCATTCGAAATGACGTCAAATGACGCCAAACGCACTTCGGGTGTCTTCCCTGGCATAAATCGTTATGTTATCGTTATAACATCGGGTATGTGTAAATGCTACCCCGATAAATTGACCTGATCATAAATTTTTAGCCCGATGTCACCCGAATCACCCCGACTTCCACATCGGTGGTCCATCGGCCATTAGCGGCCATTAGCGGGATGGTTTAAACGGGGCATAAGGAACTACATGAGGAAGTGGGACACCTGGGAGGGGAGCGGACGCTCACTCTGATCCGTGGAGGTTTTACTGGCCTCGTATGCAAAGGGATGTTGACCACTATGTGACACAGTAGTTGCGTAAAACGCAAAAACCCAAATCGGCCCACAAGAGCACCCCTCATCAACATAGTAACAACACATCCATTTGAAATGGTGTCCATAGATTTCCTACATCTTGAAAGTTGCAAGGGGGGCTACGAGTATATACTAGTAGTAATGGACCACTTCACCAGATTCGCTCAGGCGTACGCATGCACCAACAAATCTGCCAAGACTGCAGCTGAAAAAGTGTTCGGAGATTTTGTGCTGAAATTTGGCTTTCCTGCCAAGCTCCATCACGATCAAGGCAGAGAATTTGAGAACAAGCTGTTCTACAAACTCAAAGAATATTGCGGCATTCAAGACTCACACACAACACCATATCACCCAGCTGGAAATGGTCAGGTAGAGAGATTTAACCGAACCCTTATTTCCATGCTGAGATCTCTGCCAGAACAAGCTAAGAGTGACTGGAAAAGTTCTTTGAACAAAGTGGTGCATGCGTACAATTGTACTCGGAATTAAGTAACCGGCTTTTCCCCCTATTACCTTCTCTTTGGTAGGTGTCCACAGCTTCCAGTAGACATCATGTTAGGCCTGAAGCCTAATGAGGAGGAGAGTCGTTCTCACAGCGAGTACGCCGAAAAATGGAGGAAGCGCATGGCTGAGGCATACCAACCAACCTCAAAGGAGGACCAGAAAGGACAGGCCAGAGCAAAAAATTATTATGACAAAAAGACGTACGGAGGTGAGCTGCAGGCTGTTGGTTCGCAACTTGACAGAGAGAGGAGCCCCTGGTAAACTCTGGTCGTACTGGGAAGAAAAGGTGCATGTAGTCCTTGACAAGAAACAAGACAGTCCAGTGTATGTGATACAGCCTGAGAGAGGCCCAGGAAAGACTTGAGTCCTCCACAGTAACTTACTATTGCCTTGTGACTTTTTGCCAGTGGAGGAGGATGTCACGTTAATAGATACCCCAAAAGGAAAAGAAAAGGAACAAACAGAAATAGGGACGATGCGATAAACAGCAGTTCAGAGGATGAAGGCGAATGGAGAGCGATCATCACAGCATCACCAACACGGTCCGCCTCAGCCAGGAGCCGGCTGAGTGCAGGTGCAGAAGAGTTTTATCTACAACCAGCCCCTAGACACCAAGAGCTCTGAGACACAGAAGAGCATCCTAGACAGGATGATGATTCACAAGAGGAAGAGCGGGAGCAGCGGCAGCATCATCTGATGAAGGACAAAGAGATGAGGAGTCGCAGCCACTCTCCAGAAAATATCCTTTCAGATGCAGGAAGCCATCTAAGATGTTTACTTACACCACCCTAGGCCTGCAAAGCAGAGTTAGAATTGAGACTGACTCTCGTTCCTGTTTCCATGGCTCTTGAGTTTAAGACAAATATTCTGGGACTGTGTAATGTCGAGACAACGTTTATTTTGTAGGGGAGAGTGTGGGACTCTAGTTCATTTAGGCTAAAGTATTGGACATTATGGGAAAAGGTGCACTGTGCCTGGAAACATCTACACCCCCTGTATATGAAGAAGTGTGGTTATCCGACCGTATGTTTAATGTGTTGCAGGTGAGCCTAATTTACTGTGTATTCCTTTCCAGTCATTATTTTGCATGTATTGTAGTGGTCCTGAGGAAAGCATGACTGGGGAGAAAGTTAACTAGAGAGCTGTATACGAAGAAGTGTGGTTATCCGACCGTATTTTTAATGTGTTGCAGACCGACGACAATAAATGCCACGTAAAGTCATCCCAACGTCTGATTAATCCAACCATAAGTGTGCTACACCAGCTCACAACACTATTTCAAAACCCCTGTCTGGGTATTCAGAAATGCAAATGCCATAACCAAGTTTATTGGTGTTTTCTTTGCTTCGATCCGCGGGTTGAGAAACAAGCAGTTTTTTATTTTTTTCCCCTTAACTACTAACCGTACCGTACCATACCGTGACTTAAAAACAATTACGTTGTGTTTGCATTGTAATGCACAACTTTGCCTCTCCTTGTTTTAAAACAACCTGGATCCAAACAACTTTAGCCAATGCCTCCTTCTATGTCAGTACTGACATAGGAGGCTGCATTGGCTAAAGTGTTGCCTTACGAATAGGCTACTATAGCATATCGGATTATCGATAGCCTACATGTGTTGTCATGTAGGCTATAGACTGATTGCTTGCATCCATGAAATATTGTAATGCTATAGCCTACTGCATATTGAGAAAATTTTGATTGGTATTGCGCAACAATCTGGGGATGGGTACCCCCCCCTGAATATTGACAGGTTTTATTTTATGTGCAGTGGTTAATTTGAGCCGGATCCTAATTTTTGCCTCTCTGTGTTGCGGTACTTATTTGGGCAGATCCGGTACCTCTCATAAAAAAATAAAAAAATGTTTAAAATAAAATAATAATATGCATATATTAATTTAAAGATCAAAAAAGAGTGGGTTTCATGCACAGTAAACTCATCTGCTCAAGATATTAAAAAACAGCAACGCGCACTCAGAAAAAAAGTATTTGAACATGGAACATGGATATAACAAGTTAATTGAGGAGCTTAAGGTGCTTTACGCACAGTACTGGCCCGAGGACTCAGGTGCGCTGTATGGAGAGACTGAGGTTGAGTCACTGTGTCAGCGCTTCAACATTGCCAACTCGTGCGCAGTCATACCGGCCTACAGACAGTGTTGTGCCTGAACGCTTTCATTGAACGATAGTTCATGAACTCGTTCATTCTGGGGTCTGTGAACGGCACGCTCACTCGGTTTAACTTCGATCAATAGGGGGGTTATTTGTTTATCAACACGACGGATGCGCGCGCAGAACGCTGTGTTGTTTGACCAGTTGCCATGGTTATATCCGTGTGTTTAATTTGCAGTTGCGGTGTTGTCAGCTTACTGTTACATTATTGGACATACGCTATAGACCAGGGGTCTCAAACTCGCGGCCTAGGGGCCAATTGAGGCCCGCGGGATGATATTTTGTAGCCCCCTACTTGACATCAAAGTTTAGTGTTAGTGCGGCCCGCGCGTTGTTGTCAAACGCACATTTATGCGGAGGGCTTGCCACGCTTTTTTATCACTTGTGATAGGGTGACCAGATGTCCCGGTTTTGCGGGGACAGTCCCAAAGGACGCTAAAATGTCCCGGTTTCCACCAACCACTATGAAATTCCCCCTGTTGTCAGCGATTACATAGCCAACTTGATCTAATTATAGCCCGATCATTAACTTAGATTGGGTCAGTTGTGCTCCTTTTTTCTGTGGAATAATTGATGCGGCCCAGCCTGACCCACACTCTACCTCCGGCGGCCCCAGGTAAGTTGAGTTTGAGGCCCCTGCTATAGACCCTATTGTATCTGTCGTATAAAGTCTGGGACGAATTTCAAATTATACACTTTACGTTGAAAGTATATACCGTCGCGATTCCCATTGAAACTAATGGCGCAGTGATTATTCTTTAAAACGAGAGCTGTTAAATTGTGAAAAATGTATTAAACTGTAATCAGACAACGCAGTTACATGCTTGCTATAGACCCTAGAATATCTGTGGCATAAATGCTGAGACGAATTTCGAATTATAAATATGTACAAACCATAACGTTAGCTCTCTGGCTCATAGCTCAGCAGACTAGAATACCTCCTAGAATCATAGCTTGTTGGCCGGAAACAGAAAGGGGGGCTGTTGACGTTTAGTTGTAGTCTTTTCGCTCGGTTCTTCATCTCAACAGTAGGGCTAGAACCAAGCGAAAAGACTACAACAAAATGTTACATATTTTAAGAACATAAGCTGCCCACACATAGACCCTAGAAAGCCAAACATATAAGCTGTAAATATTATACATAGCCACAAGGGGAGCAGGACCTTACTGAAGGCTGCAATAACAGCTCCATCCACAGAGGGCAGCACCACAGACAGGTGAGGAGGCCGAGGGTAATACGTCACACCGGCTCCTCCCACTACTTCCGGGCCTTGCGGATCCATACCATAACAGACGGTTGGAGCCAGAGCAAGCCAGAATCTCTTGGCAGCCCATAGGATAGGGTTAATATAGCTTTGGTCAGCTGGGAGACGCTCTGCACGTGCAAAGACACGCTTCAACCTCCTTTTGCTTCATAGTCAGTTTACCATACCGAATTACTTTACCAATTAAAGTAACTGTTAAAAGCTATCCTTTGGATTTGATCACTTTCCTTGAAGAACTCTGCAATACAAACGTGAACAACCCCCCCCCCCCCACCGCTTTCCGTTTCCGGCCAACGAGCAGAGTCTTACAACAGAAATCAATGGGATTTACAAAATGCGCTAAATGTTCAATTCGCTACGATACTTGATTCGACCACTCTATTTCATCCTAGACCAGGGATGGGCAACTTTCATGATAAAGAGGGCCACATTTTTCATCATAACCATCGGAGGGCCACATGACTGCACGCTTCAACTAAACGTGAGCTGAGAGAAGCTACACAATTTTGAATTTGGTAGATATGATTTCCTGTATTCTGGTGCATTTTGGGGATGGCCACTACCTAAAAAATCATCCAGAATCATAACCTATGTACGGTATGTTAATTGAACCAACATACATTCATTTCATGTTTTCCATGCTCAAACAGCCACATGAATGGTCAGTATTTTTATCAGTGCAAAGGGCTCACATACATCATCATTCAATGAAGTCAAAAAACTGAAAAACAGTGGCCCAACATTAAGTGCAACAACTCAATGAACTCAAACCCAACAAGCAGTTGTAGTAGTTGTAGTGGCGACTTAAGTGGATATCTTTAATGACTGATATCGCTTCTAAGCAAACTAGACGCATGGGTTTGCCTTCGAATTCTATGAATTCTTCTCATCTTTCTTGACCGAGTTTTCTGTAACTCGATCAATTATTATTATTTTTTTATTTTTTGCCCATCCCTGTCCTAGACGAATCACAAAGGAGGCTCAATATTCAAAATACCGGAAAAAAATAATAGCTCACAGTTTATTGAAAAAAAGAACTATGAACTAGTTCAATTTTTGGCAAGAAAATGTTTAATTATTTACGTTTAACTGAACGAGTTAATTTTATAATTTGTGAACTGAACTTTGAAATACTTCACGTAGAAAGTGAACTTTCCCAAAACTGCCTACAGAAAGTAGTTTTGACAACTAAATATTGTGTTGTGGTTACGGGGACGCTGGCGACACTGACGCCGCTCCGTCTGCCTTGTTTTTATTTAAGTTGTTCATGTTTTCGCAATTTAATCTATTTTATTTTTATGACAAAGTTTGTCATACGTTTTAACTTCGATTTGGCCTTCTTTTGTCGCAATTTTTCTTGCACTTTACCCCATCCTGAGCTTGATTTTGGATATCTAACGCCTCGGTCGATCTGAAGCTGGTTGCCAGTGCTCCACCGCTCCAACTGCTCCAACCGCTCCAACTGCTCCACCGCTGCTGTTTTTGGGCTACTCGATGTCTCTCTCCCTCTCCTTCATCCTGTCGGCGTCCATCCAACATCTGTCGGCGTCCGGCGTCCATCCAACATGGGATATATCTACACCGCGGAGCAGCTCCAACAGCTTGCCTCCTATGCCATCAGTTCTATCGATGAAGATGTACTCCAGCTTTGCCAGGTTACGGGGATCCGTCGGAGGAAGCGCTACATACACAGAGGGTCTCGTCGCTCCTTCAAGATCTACAATCGAGCAACGGAGGATGCCATACCGACTATCCAGTCTCGGCGCGGCTCTCCTGGACGATCCTCTCCTGTAGGCAACTCTGCACCCCGCAAGGAAGTCCTCCATCAACACTTAACAGGCCGGAATGATCTCTCCCTGGCTAGTTGTTCGTGGGATCCGAGGTTCTCCTGCCATGTAGGCCTATCCTTCACCCCGCACATACCCCAAACACCTGTCAGCTCTGCTCGTCCGAGATTGCGGATCCGTAGCGGTGGGGTGAATCCCCTGAACATCCGCCCTCTGGAATACTGCCGTCACCCTCAGACTGTGATTCACTCCACAGCAAAAGCCGCCCTGGTCAACAGCAGGTCTGTGTCGAACAAAACTTTCGTTTTAAATGACTTTTTCTCTCGTCACAATCTGGACTTCCTATTTTTAACCGAGACTTGGATATGCGCTGGAGTTGGTCAGTCTTCTGTTTTCAGCGAACTTTGCCCCACCAACTGCTCGTTCATTAGCACGCCAAGGTGCGTTGGAAGAGGAGGCGGAGTAGCTCTCGTTTTCAAGAATGATTTTAAAGTACGGTCACTCTCTGTAGGCAGTTTTTCCACTTTCGAACTGCAATGCATTATTGTAGAATCTGCCACGTCCCCACTGGTTCGTGTTCTGATCTATAGACCCCCTAAGCCTGACAAAGACTTTATAACAGAATTCTCTGACTTTTTGTCCCATTTTGTGTCATTGTACGATCGTCTGCTCATACTTGGTGACTTTAATATCCATGTCTGCTGTCCAGACAGACCCATGGTCAATGAATTCTGTGGTTTAATAGATGCCTTTGGTCTCACTCAACATATAAACAAAGCTACACATTTACTGGGACATACACTTGACCTTATTTTATCATATGGTTTTTCTGTTGATAATATTGTAATTGAGGATGCCACTTTCTCTGATCACAGACCTATTATGTTTGATGTTACCCTCTCCAATCATCTGCCAGCTACTAGAGCTCAAGGCCATTACTCTCGCCATATAAACTCTCTTACTGCAGCCCAGTTTTCTGATAGCTTTCTCAGTCAAACTGTTGCTTCTACCATTGCAACAGCAGCATCATCCTCTTCCAGCCCAGATGATTTAGTCAGCCTTTTCCACTCTTCCTGCTCCTCCATACTTGACTCTGTAGCTCCTCTCACATACATCCGCCCCAAACTAAAATCTCGATATAGGTTGGATGAGGCCACCCGCTCTCTCAGGCAGGCCTGTCGTAAAGCTGAAAGAAAATGGAAAAAGGATCACCTTACTGTCTCCTTTGAAATTTTTAAAACTGCCTTAGCTGCTTTCCAGGCTGCAGCAAAAAAAGCCAGGGCAAAGCACCTCTCTGATTTGATCAGTAAACACTCAAACAGACCAAACATTTTATTTAGCACTATTAACTCTGTTATCAACCCTGTTAACTCCCCAGCTGCTGATGTGTCTACTGCTACCTGTGAGGAATTCCTTAAGTTTTTCATTATCAAAATAGAGAACATCAGATCATTGTTTACCCCCTCCTCATCACCCACTCCACCTGATTACTTTGGTACACCAGTTATTTTTAACCAATTTCAGCCCATTTCTCTCTCTGAACTGCAGGAATTAGTATTGCACATGAAACCCACTGCATTCCCCCATGATGCCATTCCCTCCTCTATCATTAAGGATGTTTTTGATGCAGTTGGCCCTTCAATTCAAATAATTCTAAACTCATGCCTTACATTTGGCACTGTCCCCTCATGTTTTAAACATGCGGTTGTCCAACCCCTGTTAAAGAAACACAACCTTGATGCTAAATGCCTGAAAAATTACCGTCCCATCTCTAAGCTTCCGTTTATCTCCAAAGTCCTAGAAAAAGCTGTTCTCTCTCAGTTGACTCCCTTTCTGACCACCCACAACATACTTGAACCTCTTCAATCAGGTTTTAGATCCCTTCACAGCACCGAAACAGCCCTGCTCAAAGTAACCAATGATCTCCTCCTCACTCTCGACTCTGGTGATAATGCCATCTTAATACTACTTGACCTCAGTGCTGCTTTTGATACTGTCGATCACAACATCCTCCTCACTCGCCTGGACCAGCAGGTGGGCATTAGGGAGACTGCACTACTCTGGTTCAGCTCTTACCTTAAACATAGGACTTTCTCTGTCTCTATTGGTCAGTTCTCATCGTCATCCGCCCCTGTCTCATATGGGGTCCCCCAGGGGTCCATACTGGGTCCCATGCTTTTCAGCCTGTATATGCTCCCACTGGGTGACATTATTAGAAAGCATAAGATCTCTTTTCACCTCTATGCCGATGATTCGCAGCTGTACTTGCCCTTAAAATCTAGGGACTCCATCCAATCTCTCCTGGTCTGTCTTGAAGACATCAGAAACTGGATGGCTAACAACTTCCTCCAGCTAAATGGTGACAAGACTGAAGTCATCATTTTTGGTCCCTCCAAGGCAAGACACACTGCACTGTCAAACTTAGGTCACCTCACGCCTCTTGTCAAACCCCATGCCAGAAACCTTGGTGTCATCCTCGACTCTGAACTTTGTCTTGACAAACAGATCAGCACAGTCAAAAATAGTTTTTACCAGCTCAGAGTGATCTCCCGCCTCAAATCCTTCCTATCCCACAACGACCTTGAGATAGTTATCCATGCCTTTATTACTTCACGGCTGGATTATTGCAATTCCCTCTACCTTGGCCTCCCCCAATCCTCACTCAGACGTCTGCAGCTGGTCCAAAATGCAGCTGCGCGTCTTTTAACTGGCACCAGGAGGCACGAGCACATCACACCCATTCTGGCCTCCTTGCACTGGCTCCCAGTTATTTTTAGGATCCAATTTAAAAAAATGTATTTGTTTATAAGGCACTCAATGGGCTGGCCCCGGCCTATATCACTGAGCTTGTTCAGCCCCACTCTGCCCAAAGGTCCCTCAGATCCTCTAACAAAGGGCTTCTGTTTGTGCCACACTCACGGCTCAAGCAGAGAGGTGATAGAGCCTTTGCCATTGCTGCTCCACGTCTGTGGAACCAGCTCCCCCTGGACATTAGATCCGCCCCCTCCATTTCTGCCTTCAAATCTAGGCTAAAAACCCACCTCTACTCCATGGCCTTCCTTGCCCCTTGACCTTTTAGCCTACCTCCTGTTCATGTCTGTGTGGTATGCCCTGGAAATGAATGTTCCCCCTTTGTATTACTATGACCTCTATATATTGTTGTGTTGTTGTATTTTATTCACTTTTTTATCTTTATTTATTATTATAATTATAATTATTATTATTGTTATTTTTAATTATCATTATTATTTTTATCTTATTGTACAGCACTTTGGTCAGTGTATGCTGTGTGTATATGTGCTCTATAAATAAAACTTACTTACTTACTTACTTACTAAATATGGTGAGCGTACTGTCTATTAATAGGACGCCGTGCCAATCTTTGAATAATAATAATAGAAGATATGTGTGATTTATTTAAAGTGCGTATTGGAAGTTAGATACTGCAGTGAAGAATCATATAGGAAAAAAATTCGAATACACGATTATTTAGTTTTTATTAATAAATCGACACTACAAGTGGCATCTTGAGCCGTTTTTGTGATACAATTTTACTTCCGCATCTCAAACGCTCGTTTTCGAGCGTGACGTAGGAATTGGTAGACGGACGTTCTAATCATCATAGACTGCATAGGCAACATAACAACAATGGATAACAGTTTCGGACCACTTCCGTACAATTTTGAGCCAGCTAGCCGTGAGGGAGAACAGCAACCACCTAAAAGGGGGAGACACCATGGCAATAGGAGGGAGATAGAGTTGTGGTGAACCAGGAGCGGCTGAACATCAACACGGCCAAGGAGGAAGAGCTCATGACCCTGCCCGGTGTCAACCGCCCCGTGGCGCGGAGCATCGTGGAGTACCGGGACTGCATCGGGGGCTTCAAGAAGGTGGAGGACCTAGCGCTGGTGAGTGGGATAGGCGCCACCAAACTGGAGATTATTAAAGTGGAGATCTGCGTGTCGAGTAGGACCAGTTCGTCGCAGCACTCCCCGTCCTCCCTGCGGAGAGACCCGGAGCATATGTCCTCCTGCAGCGGCATGAACATCAACACCGCCACCCCGCCGCAGCTCATGAGCATCCGCGGCATCACGGAGAAAATCGCCCGGAACATTGTCGCCTATCGGACCCAACACGGTCCGTTCAAGAGCATCGAGGACCTGGTTCGGGTCGATCACATAAACTGCTCCCTACTGGACAAGATCCGTTTCCAGGTGTTTGTGGAGCGCTCAAGAACTCCGTCCACCAATACCAACGGCGGGCTGACCTACACGGGTCGGTCCCATCCGAGCCCAACCTCGTTCAGCCTCCGGAGAGACGACCTCGACCTCCCGCCGGGAGGACCCACGCAGATGGTGTCCCTGCGGCCCCGCGGGACGGCTGGGCCGCGGTGCGCCTGGCCACCTGGGACCTTCAGCGCTGCTCCAGTGAAAAGGCCAACAACCCTGGCGTCAAAGAGGTCGTGTGTATGCCCCTACTGGAGAACGAGTGATGCAACTAACGTGAGGGTTTGCAGGCTCGAAAGCCTGCTCCATCCTTTCTCCGATCGGGGAAACTGTGAAATCGGAGATGGTCGGACAGGAGGTCGGAGTTGGAACAACCCCCACAGATACAAAACCTCATCTCGTCGATTAGAAAAACCCAAAAACCACAGGGGGGGGGAATACAAGACCCCTCACCGCGGTAACTACTCACAACTACGCATAGAGCTGAGGCAGCAACAGCGACCGCGTCTACCAATTCCTACGTAATATGACGCGTTTGACGTATCACATAAAAAAACAACGGTTTTTGAAGCCTTGCTCAAAATAGTCACTTTAAAACTGGATTTTTTGCCGATATACTTTTTTAAACTGATAAAATCCTGCATTTTAATTTTAAAGAGCAATTTTCAGAGAATGTTATGTATAAATATTTTTAAAAACATTAACTTCCAATACGCACTTTAAAGCTTTTTTTTTTTTTACACATTAGACCTGAGAAATTAATTGCTGACTGTAAGTCCCACCTGTGGTGACGTGTGCATTTGCCTGTGCTGTGTTGAGTATAACCTAAAATATTTGTAAATTATCCTCATAACATTTATACAATGGATAATATTTGAAATTGAGGCATGTAAGTCCCACGGCTTGGCAAGTGGGCATTTTCATGTTGTTTTCAGCATGTTTTCTGTATAGGCTACGTTCCGGGACCTGTGCCCTTCTCGTCATCCCTGAGCTGTAGGGATGGGGATCGAAACCCGGTTCTATCAAGGACCCGGTTCCACTTTTTTCAAAACCCGAAAATCATTAGCGTTTGGGCTTATCGATACCACTATCGAGTCCCATCGTTCATTTATTATTATTTTTGCCCCGTAGGTCCTGTAACGTAATGTTGTGCCCTCGAGTTGCGTCACGGCATTTAAATCAAATCAATCCAATCACTGCAGCGTGTCCACCAATGTTTTTGAATGGAATTGTAAGCAAACAGGTATTACAAGTAAAACAAGTGAAGTCTGGCACCTTGCTCGCGAGGATGGCTGAGCAGGCGAAAATGGCGAAAATCATTTATTGTAAAGGGGGGAACACAACCTCAATGGCCAAGCACATTAGCATTGTGCATAAAATAAAGGCCAAATGCCGACCTTCGACTGTCTCCGAGTTGAAAAGAATCCTCCTTCTCCTGTCGCACCACAGACGGGCCTGTCTTAATCATCCACTCAAAGTACGAGCGGTTATCGCACACACAGACATTGTCGCTAGTCCCGTCAGTTGAAAATAGTAATCCAATTGTGAAATCGGTGTTGTAATCATAAGAATACAAGCTAGTTATCTTAAAGATCCCATGCCATGCTATTTATGGATGCTTTAATATAGGTATTAGTGGGCTACAAACACAGTATTCAAAGACGTCCCCGAAATTCAGCCGTGGTGCAGAGTTACAGCCACTCCAAACCAGTCGCACATTGAGCTTCCCCCAAACTCGCTGTTTCGGTGGGCGTGTCAAGGCAGGTCAAGGAGGGGGGTGTGGCCCTGAGCAGCTTGTAGCCACAGTACAATGCGCTCTGGTTACGGTGGGCGTGTCAAGGCAGGTCAAGGAGGGGGGTGGGGGTGTGGCCCTGAGCAGCTTGTAGCCACAGTACCATGCGCTCGCCGCTCTGTTGACGGTGGATGTATCGCAATGGCTCGTAGAAACCCATATTATACATAGATATCTATATAATATAATATAATATATGATGTATATTATCACCTGGCCCTGCATGCGCTCTGTTTACGGTGGATGTATCGCAATGGCTCTTATAAACCCATATTATACATAGATATCTATATCATATAATCTATAATATATATTATCACCTGGCCCTGAGCAGCTTGTAGCCATGGTACCATGCGCTCTGTTTACGGTGGTTGTATCGCAATGGCTCTTAGAAACCCATTTTATACATAGATATCTATATCATAATATATATTATCCCGGCCAAAAGCTGTGTGAGCCTCCAGACGATCAAACGACCGCGTCTTCTTCAGATTGATGTGGAAGTGGAAGAACCAGAGACGTCGGAGAACCCGACAAAGTCCTTTGCGATTCATTATATCGTCTGGAGGTGCACACAGGTTTTGGCCGTGATAATATGTATTATTTGATATACCGTATTTTCCGGACTATACGTCGCTCCCGAGTATTAGTCGCATCAGTCAAAAAATGCTCCATGACGAGGGAAAAAACATATATACGTCGCATCGGTGTATAAGTCGCATTTATTTTTAAACATTTAAACAAGAACGTTTAGTCTGGAGAGACTGAATAAAATTGCAATAGCAATATAGGTGTGTCGGTCCCACTCGTAGTTCTGAGAGTATACCGAATTCAGTGACACCGGGATTCCACCGGACGCGTATGCGCCAGGGTCCTAAACCTGAGCGCACGATCGGGGGGTGGAAGTCCAGCGGAGGGCTCCAGTTTTCGCCGGCCAAGTTATGCGCTGTGATATGTGTGACAGCTATGTTGCACAACATTGCAGCTAAGGCTGGGGTAGCTTTGGTTGAACCGGAGGACATTGAGGACGATGACGACGAGAATATAATTTATTCGGTGGTGCAGTAGGCTTGCAGCGTTCAGTTGTAGGCCTAATGAATGACGGTGCCATCTTGCGGCCGAAGATTATGTACGCACAATTTTGGCATATAAGTCGCTTCGAAATATAAGTCGCAGGGCAAGCCAAACTACAAAAAAACCGCGACTTATAGTCCGGAAAATACGGTAGATATCTATGTATTATATGATATTATTTAGATGTAGAGCCCCAGGACTGTAACGCAAGTGTTGTACACTTCCTTGTTATTTGGATAACCGTTCTGCTGTTGGTGTGATGGCGCATAACACGTCGGACTCTCGTCTCTGGTATTTCTACAACGAGGCTCGTAGTGGGGGATATCTCAGCCATGGTTGAGAATGAATTGGGGGAAAGGAACTTTGGCTTTGACTCCCTGAAGTACATGAACCACGACATGGAGGAGAAAGGGATTGTTGGCCGCGAATGTATCCCGCTTGAGCCCTGCTTCCCGCCGCCTCGGCAGCGGTCAGCGCTAATCACCGCCTCCTGAAGCCGAGGCGGTGGTCCATCGGCAGCAAGGCTCCGGCGGGAGACGACCGCGGTCAACAATCCCTTTCTCCTCCATGTTGTGGTTCATGCCTACTTCAGGGAGTCAAAGCCAATGTTCCTTTCCCCCAATTCATTCTCAACCATGGCTGAGATAACCCCCACTACGAGTCTCGTTGTAGAAATACCAGAGACGAGAGTCCGACGTGTTATGCGCCATCACACCAACAGCAGAACGGTTATCCAAATAACAAGGAAGTGTACAACACTTGCGTTACAGTCCTGGAGCTCTATATCTAAATAATATCATATAATACATAGATATCTATATCAAATAATACATATTATCACGGCCAAAAGCTGTGTGCACGTCCAGACGATATAATGAATCACAAAGGACTTCGTCGGGTTCTCCGACGTCTCTGGTTCTTCCACTTCCACATCAATCTGTAGTAGACAGAACCGCGCGCTGCCTGCTGCCTGCTGCCGGTGCAAGGCACCACCGCCCGGCTGCCCGCTGCCGGGCGGTGGTGCCTCGCGGCAACCGGCAGCAGGCAGCATGTCGCAGTTCATGTACTTCGATGTCGTTCTGCCATTGCATTCAAAATTCTGTAACTAGCCTGTTACTACGAACTAAGCAACTACCATACACGTATTAGCATTTAGCACTAGCTCAATCACGACTCCTTCAGAATTCTTGTGGGTGGTTACGAACCAACCAAGTGGGCAGGGCCATGAATAATAGTTTGACAACGCTACGTCACAGTGTCACCTTATCCAGATTGGCTCATTTCTTCTGCCTTTTTCCTTTCATTGCCTATTGCATTCAGCAGACAAACTGCATAGATTTCAAACTTACCACAGCTCACAAACTTATTCAGACCATGTTATTTAACAAACAACAGGAAAAATGTGATTTTAATGGCATGGGCTCTTTAAAAAGTAAATAAAGTTTCAGATGCGCTGCGTGATGATGTGTTGAGGTTGGCTCAGTGAAACGACTGTTAGGTTCATGATGCGTTCAAATGTATCATAAAGAAACGGTAAATTTAGTTTTGGTGAGAAACATGAGTAATACTGTAATACTTGTGTTTCTGTATTTCTAATACAGTTGTATAGTGCTCTAATCATTTTAGTATATTACATTTTATAGTACATTTTAGATTTTTTCATTTATTTTTTGCCAAGATGGCAGCAGCTGCTCTGGGTGGTTTGGCAGGCTCCACTCAGGTGCAAATATCTTCTAACATCTCTGTTTTTAATCTTTTCTACCTACTTTTTAAGATTATCTGGCCTTCAAACTATATTCTGCATGGTATTTTGAAACTGTTCAGAAAGAACAAAGGCCAGCATGAACAAAGCAATGCCGGGCTGTACCTCCTCACCTGTGGCTTCCTACTACTGTTGCCGGTTTTGGTCACCTGCGATGCACCAGAGACTCTGGCCGCAAAGGACAACCATCCCCACAGGCCTACAACCGCTGATCTACTGGGCATTTTATCAGCAAAATCACAGTTGAAATTCTTTGGTTTTGGATATGTCGCAGCCTACACGAGGCTTCTCAAGGACGGCCGGGCCCAGCTGCTCACGCCAGTACTCACAACTACAATTAGACGGAAGGACAGCCAGTCTTCTGTCAAAATATTACTTATATTACTTCCGCGGCACCAGCGGAGATGTTCATCTAAATCCTGGACCCCTATTTCACTCAGCAGCTATTTCAACCGAGCAAAATATCATCTAGATGCAGTCGGAATCGTCTGAAGTCACTCATCCATTCCAACCGGTTATTATCACAACCCCGCTGCAACTCACCCAGACTCCGCAGATTCTGATGCCGGATAGCGTCTGTCCTAGCGGGGCCACGGAGGTCGTGGGCCTTGGGAATCGGCTGGCCGGAGGGGATTCTTATCGCTGCGGTTCCACTGGGGAGGCATGGATGGGTGGACGAGCTAGTCCACTTATCGATGTTCGAGATATCGCGCTAGGAGAGCCTGTCGGGCTAGTGCGGCGGTTACAGCCATACCCTTCGGGCTCGGATGGAAGCGCGGAGTTGTATAATCCCGCACTTTTTGCTGCTTCATCAGCGGCAATGGTACTTGGCCAGCCCGGGACCACCAGCGGCACTAACATTCGGGTGAGTTCGGCGCCTGGTGTTGATTCGTGTGGTGCTCCAGCAATAGACTGTCATTCTCTCGGTGAACTGTTTGTGACAGCTGATGAATGTCAACAAAGACGGACGCCCGAAAGGGCCAAAAAACACTTCACTAATCGCGCAGTCCAGAAACAACGGCAGTTAAGACTTTTTCAAACTGCGAATCATGCCCAAATCATCTGGATTTCTGAATGTAAACCTAAAGGTATATTGGGAGGACATATCAATATCAGAAGCATACTGCCTAAAATAGACCAGATCCGGAATGTACTTCATGACTCGAATTTGGACTTTTTGTGCCTTTCTGAGAGCTGGTTAAATCCTAATGTTCCTACTGACCTAATTGACATATCAGGATACACATGCCATAGGAGAGATAGGGCCAAGGGAAGGGGAGGGGGTGTTTTAATTTATATTAGGGAACATTTTAAATGTGTAGAGCTTAAACTGGACCTGAATTTAGAGTGCCTGGGATTGAATGTAATGCTATCCCCTAAAATGAAATTTAATATCGTTGTACTTTATAATCCGCCATCACATGATGCAAATGTCTACAATGAACTGAAGAATCTTCTCTCTGTTGTCGATAACTGTCATGAATGTATGTTGTTTGGGGATTTTAACATCAACTGGCTGGATAAAAGGGGTAAATCAAAAATAAAATCAACAATGGAGAAATTTAAATACAAACAGCTGATCAGTAGAGCTACTCGAATCACTAGGAAAAGTGAAACCCTTATTGATATGATTTTTACAAACAGGCCAGAGAGGGTTACAAAAACATATAATCTAATAACTGGCCTTTCAGATCATAATATGACAAGATGGTACGAAAGCTAACAAAAAAACGCCTAGTACACCACAACAAAACAGAAAATCTATTTCTAACAACTGCAATTCCCAAGTCAAAAGTTGGTGACTTTGAACATGACTTGAGTGAAATTAATTGGGAAAAGGTAATTAAAGAGCAAGATCTAAACCACAGTGCCAACAACTTTGTTTCAACCCTTTGTGATCTAATTGATAAATACACACAAACCTGGAAAAGCAGACCCAAGAAATTATCTCTTCCATGGGTCAACAGTGATATCCTTCAGATCATTAAAAAGCGAGATCTTGCTCTTAAAAGGTCTTTAATAACAAAACACAACACTGACCACCTTGTCTTTACAGGCCTGAGGAACAAAGTAGTGTCTGAATTACGAAAGGCCAAGACCAATTACTTCTCCAAACTCATTGAAGAGGTCAATGGTAATAGTTCAAAACTGTGGCAACATATAAACAAACTAACCAACTCCAGCAAGCATAAACACCCCAAAATAACCAGTCTGAAAGTAGGTGATACTCTTATCCATAGTAATGAGTCCATTGCAAATGTTTTTAATAGCTTTTTTATTGAGTCTGTACAAGAGCTGGCGAGTAATTTTAAAGCTACGGAATCATCTACCAAAGAATTTGACAATGCTCAGTCTGACTCCTTTTATATTAAATTGGTATCTAATGATAAAGTTGAAAAGGTGATCACAAACATGAGTAACTCCAAGTCAAAAGATATTCATAATCTTCATGCTGCATTAATCAAGAAACATCAGAGCTACTTGTTAGAGCCAATCACTTACTTAGTTAACCTGTCTATACAAACCAAAATATTCCCAGAAAGCTGGAAAACTGCAATAATTACCCCTGTTTATAAATCAGGAGACAAGGACATAGCGAGTAATTATAGGCCTATTGCTATCCTCCCTGTTGTCTCAAAGGTTCTGGAGAAAATCATAGCTGAGCAACTAATGGAACATCTAGAGTCTAACCAGCTGCTTCATCCACAGCAGTTTGGGTTTAGACAGAAATACTCAACTGAAACAGCTAATTGTTATTTGCTTGAAAACATAAAAGCTTCCATGGATAAAGGAAATGTTGTTGGGGCAGTGTTCCTAGACCTAAAAAAGGCCTTTGACATGGTAAACCACAGTACTCTAATGAACAAGTTAAAATCGTTCAAAATGTCATCAGAAGCTCTGCAGTGGTTTGCATCTTACCTGGAGGGGAGAGAGCAATGTGTCAGGGTCAATGGAGTCAGGTCCCATCTGCGTGCCAACAGCATGGGTGTACCGCAAGGGTCTGTACTTGGTCCACTGTTGTTTTCTATGTATATCAATGACCAGTGTTGGGTATCGTTACTTTTGAAAGTAATCAGTTAGGTTACTTTGTTACTATCAATTAAAAGTAATCCGTCACGTTACTACGTTACCTATAAATAAAAGAAACGCGTTAGAGTACTCGTGCGTTACCAACAATTAAAATGCGTTTGGGGTGCGTGCGTGTCCGCCTAGCGCAACAACAACACACATCCTCCTTTAGATGCACCAACAGTGCTGACTGTTTATGAATCAATCATGAACCTATAGCATAATGACAGGAAAGACAGTCATCATATTGCACGTTTTATTTAACAGGCATTCATCCTTTGATCATTTGAACAGCTTCCATGAATAACATACTCCGGTAACAGGCAGTTATTTTAACAGAATGTAGCTTACCGTATTGGCTGCGCACAAAAGAACAGTGCGTCACACATAGCTTATCCACTTTACAAGTGCAGGCGCCTAACAAAGTGCTTAACAGGTAGGCACGCAACCTTTTAGAATTGGAAATTTAACTCAATTTAACCGTATGCGTTGCACAAAAGAACAGTGCATGGCACTAAAAAAACATTGAAGAACTGAAAATGTTCGTGTGACCCTATAGCCCTACATTCATAACAATCACGTAGGCTACCTTTAGCCTATTTATCACCAAAGTAATGGTTGAAACGTAGGAGAAGAAGGTGCTCAAAACGACCACTATGTTGTTCTTGTCCTTTTCGCTCTGTAACTCAAAATAATGAGCGTACCTCCAGGAATCTAAGGCTATCTTCTCGTCCATCTTGCCGCGGTAACACACGTAGCTTACACACACAGGTGCGCGCGCACACACACACAGAGAGCGAGAGAGAGAGATGCAAGGAGCAGGGCAGCAGCATCTGACTAAATGCAGAAAACCCGGGACTTTACTTTCCTTATCGAGGGAAAATCTTAAAGTAACGGAGTAACGAGTGGTTATTTTGGAAATTAACGAGTTACTGATTACTGAATTCGCAAAACTAACGCGTTAGGTTACTCGTTACTGAAAAAAACGAATAAGAGTACTCTAACGCGTTAGTTCTAACGCGTTACCCCCAACACTGTCAATGACCTACCAAACTGCTGTCCGGGGTCCAACTGTCAAATGTATGCTGATGACACTGTTATCCATGTGTCCAGTAAAACACCCAGCTTAGCAGGTGAGCACCTGACACAAGCATTACTCAGCATTTCAAAATGGCTTGAGCTGTCTCAGTTGACCATTAATGTGAAGAAAACCGTCTCTATGTGCTTCTCCATCCGTAATAGGCCTATCACTGATGTTTTCGAGGTACGGATCAAAAATGAATTAATTGAATCAGTAAATGAAGTAAAATATCTGGGCATCATCCTGGATCAGAATTTAAAATTTGTTACGCAAATTAAGTATGTTGCAAAAAAGGCAAAACTAAATCTAAACTGTTTCCGTTTCATAAGAAGGGACTTGTCATGTCAAACGGCCAAATTATTTATGCACGCTATGATATTTTCTCATTTGTCATACTGTATTACATCATGGTCACAAGCTTCTTCTACTGCACTAAAACCTATCTTTTCAATGTACAAACAGACAATAAAAGTCATGGACCGGAAACCCATGAGATGGCATCACTGCGGCATTCTAAAAAAACACAACCTTTTCACCTTTGATAACTTTATTAATTTTAGTAATCTTCAATTGTTTTTCAAGTGTTTAAATAACCATGTGTCACCACTGTTGTCTGAATTGGCCATCAGACGTCAGAGCTCTCGTCGGGCAAATACACGAGCCTCCATCAATGGTGATTGTCTTGTTCCCATGCACAGGACATCTTTCGGTCAGTCTGTCTTCTCTGCAAAGGGGGCAAAACTATGGAACCTCTTGCCCACTAGTCTAAAACTAGAGACTAACAGCAACACTTTTAACAGAGAACTTAAACAACGGCTCAAATCAAATCAACAGTGCTCACACAAATAATTTACAACTGGTTATTGTTTGATCATGCTGCCTTTGTTCTCTACGTAGCCTATATATATATTCGACTCATTATATTGCTGCTCTGTACTCTACTGTATACTGCATTTTTACTCTTTTTAATTATCTCTATCAGTATTTTATCAGTATTTGATCTTGTTTCTGTCTTGTTTAGTTTCTTTTGTTGTTTTCAAAAAGCCTCCTGTGGACAGGTGTTGTAAACTAGCATTTATGCTAATACACTGTAAACAATGCATCTGGTTCGTCCAATGACATTGTCATGTCCATGTCCAAATAAAATCTACTATACTATATATAATTAAAACCACTGATGTCAATATTTATTAAGAATTACATATTTATTATATATATAATTTATTTATTTCCTAAATATTATCCTCATCAATAAAAACTAATGCTGTCAAGCGATTAAAATAATTAATCGCGATTAATCGCATTAATGTCATAGTTAACTCACGATTAATCGCGAACAAACGCGATTAATCAGAAATGTTTTTTCTATGCTAAATATCCCTTGATTTGTTTGTCCCAGTAATTGTTCTAATTTTAATGCTCTTATCAACGTGGAGAAGTGCATCGGCTTGCCTTGTGCAAATGTTTTTTTATTGATAACAACATTGGCATATACTGATCAAAACAGGACGATACAAAAAAAAAAGCCTATAGTGCAATTAAACGAGGAACATACAAACATACTGCCTTGAACATAGCAGTCAGGCTACTGCTTCTTTGTTTTGAGCCAAAGAAAAAATATATATATGTTATTATTTATTTTTTTATAAAAAAATTTACTTAATCGCGCGATAAAAAAATTAACGTTGTTACAATTGGTTTGCGTTAACGCCGTTAATAACGCGTTTAACTGACAGCACTAATAAAAACGCGTTGTATTTCCACCAATTGATAGAAAAGCATCGATAGTGGCATCGATAAAGACTCGGATCGTATCGGATCGCAGCCGTTTTAACGAGTCTATTGATTTTCTATTCACTCTTATGTCTGACTTGTTTATTGTTTATGGAAATAGAAATTGTGAAATGAAAGCTAAATTTTGAATAGTTTATTTAGCATATTATTAATACTATTTATGGCTGCTTTGTTTTCCGATACCTGCTGTAGATGTCTGTGGGCGGGCTTTACGCACTGCTCAGGTACTTAGGCCAGGTGTGTGTTTGGTTCGGATGAATAAACTAAGTGTCAAGGGAAAAGAGGCGGTGGGTTAAAAAAGTCTTTCGACCGCTTATATAAGTTCACTCGTTGCTTTCAATGATTTATTCGTTTGCCAGTAAGTTTTCCTTTATTTAGAAGAAAGTTTTGTTCTTTTTTGGAGCTGTAAAATAAATATAATCATTTTTTGAAATCGCGAGTGCTTGGAATTGTTTGGAAGCGCGTCGAGCTACCTCGCCTTCTGTACCCACGGCTAAACGAAGAACAGCCGAGACATTTAAGTCGAAAGACTTTTTGAATTGAAGAAAAATAAGTTGTCTTCAAAAGAAAAGGACCACACAAGCAGCGGAGACAATGGAAGGAGTTTCTGCAGTTCGTGAGTAGATGGATTCTCGCAATGAGTGTTACTGTCAGTAACAAGGAAACGGCGCCGAATAAAAGTGTTGGATGTCTCTTGTGTGCCTTGGTCTAAAAGTGAATTCAAAGTGAATCAAATACCACAACCTGTGTTGCAATGTCTGTCACTGGAAAAGCAGATGAAACGCTTTTGATAAAGGCAATCGCATCGCGCAGGGGAAAGCTCAGCGTTTTAACGCGTAAAAATAATGAAATCAATGCTTCATTGGAGTTTGGGGAAAGTAACGAAAATGTTCGCAAACACGCAGAGGTTTTCAATAAATATGTGGAAGAATTTATTGAGGCGCAAAACACCGTGCAAAACCTCCTTTCAAATGAAGAGGAAAAGGAGGCAGATAATACGGACTGCTTTGAGCCAAAGATCGGCCATTTCAGAGAGTTTATAAACGGCATTAACAAATGGATGGATGGTGTGGAAATAACCGAGGAGGTTGAGGACGAAGAGGAAAATAATGATGATGACTACGATGATGATGCTGAAATGAAAGGCGTGGTGGATGAGGGGCATAAAGATAAAGCTGTGGGACCAGAGGACAGCGTATCTCAAACAAATAAAGCCCCAAGGAAAGCCAGCTCCTCCAGCTCCGCCTCCGGAGCGTCCTCTGCTTGTTTAAAGGCTAAGGCAGAACGTGCTGCTCTGATGGCTAAAGTGCAAGCATTGACGATGAAACATGCTCTGGATATGCAACAAGCTCAAATAATAGCAAAGGGGGAAAGGCTTGCTATAGAGGCTGTATTGGCTGCTGCAGAAGCAAAAGTTAATGTTTACATGGAGAGTGAGTCATTGGCTGCTGGACAAGCACCCCAACCATCAATAACCACACAAAGAAATCACAAACCATCAACATCAAAGCAATTAAAATCAGAAAGCATATCACCAATACATCAGTTGGAAATGTCTGGAGCATGTACCGAATACCTGATTCCAGTAACAAACCAAAAACCTCCCAAACCTCAATACTCTGTGAAATCAAACATTTCTCACCAAGCTCCTCCTTTTAAAGCAAAATTTAAAAGCAAAAACCTAGATCATGACCAAGGAGATGGAAACTCATATAAAAGCAATGAGAATGGTCTCACCGACGTCATGAGAAAAAAAAATGAAATAACTGAATTGCTCGTAAAGCAACACCAAGCAGCTTTACTTCCTTCCAGAGAAATTCCTACATTTTATGGTGATGCCCTACAATACAGATCGTTCATTATGGCATTTGAACAAGGAATAGAGCGCAAGGTGGACAATGCACAGGACAAATTATTTTACTTGGAGCAATACACAAAGGGAGAACCCAACCTGCTGGTTCGTAGCTTCCTCCACATGGACCCAGAAAGGGGGCTCAGAGAAGCAAAAGAGCAACTTGAATGGCACTTCGGCAATGTAATGAAGCTGACATCAGCACACATGGATAAGGTCCTGAGTTGGCCTCCAATAAAAGCAGAGGATGGACCAGCGTTAAGGTCGTATGCGCTGTTTCTGCGAAGCTGCTTCAATATAATGAAAGAAGTTCATTTTATGGAAGAGCTGGAGACACCATCTCACTTGAGGGCAATGGTATCCAAATTACCCTTTAAACTCCGAGATAGATGGAGAACAATAAGCTGCGATGTTCAGGAAAGGAGCAAAAGGCGAGCCAAGTTTAAAGACCTTGTTGAATTTGTGGAAAGACAGTCCAGAGTCGTTCTGGATCCTTTTTTTGGTGACATACATGATGTGACTGATAACAAATGTGTGCTAAAGACAAAAAGGCCAGCACAAAAAAAACCTTATAAACCAGCTAGTAGGGGGAGTAGTTTTGCTACAACTGTTGCAACCATGTCAGAGCGTTCAGAGCAAAAGGAAAGTAAACCAAACCAACCCAAATTCAACCAAAAGGAGAAAAAACAAGAAACCTCAACCACTCTTGAGAAGCCCTGCCTGTACTGTAGCAAAGACCACTCTTTGGAGTTTTGTGATGTCCTAAAAAGTAAACACAATAATGAAAAGGTGGAGTTTATGAAAAGTGAAGGTCTGTGCTTTGGATGTTTGGGAAGAGGGCACATGAGCAGATATTGCAAAAACAGAATGACATGTCAAGTTTGCTACCAAAACCACCCAAGCATTCTGCACTTCAACTTGAAAGAGAAGGTGGAATCTCAGATTACCAAAAGAGATTTTGGGGAATCAGCGAAGGTCACATCAAGCCTTGTCTCTTTGGATGCTGGCAGCCTTATTGGGGCCGGTAACGATGCATGTAAGCTGTCTATTGTTCCTGTTCGAGTAAAGCTGTGCAAAGGAACAAAGGTTGTGCAGACATACGCTTTCCTTGACCCAGGAAGCACCGCCACCTTTTGCACAGAAGAATTAATGACAGAGCTAAATGCCAGAGGAAAGAAAGTGAAGGTTCTGCTCAAAACTATGGGCCAGGAGAAGCCTGTGACCAGTTATAAGATCCCTGGAATGGAAGTGGCTGGGCTCAAAGGTAACACATTCATTCAGCTGCCAGATGTTTTCTCACAAGAGTCAATCCCTGTATGCAAAGACAACATACCTACAGAAGAGGACCTCAAAGAATGGCCTTACCTGAAGGATGTTGAACTGGAGCCAATCGAAGCCAGCATCGGGCTACTGATTGGTGCAAACGCTCCTAAAGTGTTGGAACCATGGAGAGTCATTAACAGCAAAGGTAATGGACCGTTTGCTGTCGAAACCCTCCTAGGATGGGTAATAAATGGCCCACTTGGTCACAAGGACTGCACGAGCGACTGTCATCCTGTATTGGTCAACAGGATACACATTTCCAGTTTGGAAGATATTCTAAACCAGCAGTACAATCAAGATTTTGCTGAGCAACATTATGAAAAGCAAGAAATGTCTGTGGAGGACAAGCAGTTCATGAACATAGTCTCAGACTCAGCAGTTCTAGAGGATGGACATTACTACCTCAAGCTGCCATTTCGTGAGCCAGGTGTCAACATGCCCAATAACAGGCACAGCGCCCTACAAAGAGCACAACAGCTGCTTAAGAGGTTTAACAAAGACCAAACATTCTTTGAAGAATATAAGGATTTCATGCAGGATGTGCTGATAAAAGGATATGCGGAGGTCATACCCCAAGATGAGTTGCAAACAAAAAGTGGCAATGTGTGGTACATACCACATCATGGGGTCTACCACCCACGCAAAAAGAAGTTACGTGTGGTGTTTGACTGTGCTTCGACGTTTCATGGAACCTCTCTGAATAGAGAATTGCTGCAAGGGCCAGACTTGACCAACAAGCTGATCGGGGTGATCTCTGTAGAGGATCCAGAAGTAAGGAATGTGGTACCGGTTTATGCAGCAGTGCTACAGCCCAGTGAATCTCCCACTGCTATCCTCCTAAGTTACTTCTCAAGCTGGATTGACTTAAAAAGAGCAGTGGGATGGATCCTCAAATATAAAGACCTGCTTAAGCAACTGCGTCAGGAACGAGCCAAGGCGCTTGCCATGCACCAAGGCTCCAGCAAACAAGATGACATAGTAGCCAAACACATGCAGCAGTTCAAAGCCAGCCTTAAGACACAAAGGCTTGCTATTGAAGACATGGCTGAGGCAGAAAAGGCCATTATATGCTTTGTGCAAAAACAAAGCTTCCCAGAAGAACTGGCTTCATTGGTAAAAGGCACAGTCAAAAAGACAAGTTCTTTGGTCCAACTTGACCCAGTTGTAGTAGATGGTGTCTTGAGAGTTGGTGGGAGGCTGAGCAGAACAGCTCTTCCAGAAGAAACAAAGCACCCAGCCATACTGCCCAAATCCAGCCATGTTTCTAAGATCATTCTTCGTCACATACATGAAATGGTCGGCCACAGTGGGCGGAATCACATGCTTTCCACTCTCCGTCGTAAATATTGGATACTCCACGCCAACGCAGCAGCCAGAGCAGTCATCAGGGAATGCTTAGCCTGCAAGCTTCGACGCCAAAGGGCTGGAAACCAAAAAATGGCAGACCTTCCTGTCGACCGCGTCTCGCCAGAGCTCCCTCCGTTTACCCACGTCGGGGTGGACTACTTTGGGCCCATCGATGTTAAACAGGGCAGAAGTACAGTAAAACGATACGGGGTAATATTTACCTGTCTGGCATCACGTGCAGTCCACCTGGAGGTAGCACACAGTCTTGACACAGACGCATGTATAAATGCTCTCAGGAGATTTATATGTCGAAGAGGACAAGTGAAGGAGATGAGGTCGGACAATGGAACTAACTTTGTGAGCTCTAATCGAGAGCTGAAAGAGGCCCTTCGGGCGCTCAACCAAGGGAAGATCCAGAAAGCTCTTTTGCAAGAGGAAATAAAGTGGACCTTTAATCCTCCCCACGGAGCGCACCATGGAGGTGCCTGGGAGCGTCTCATACAGCAGGTCAAGAAAGCGCTCTATTCAGTGCTTAAACAGCAAACTCTTAATGATGAGACCCTTCAAACGGCTATGTGTGAGGCAGAGGCTATACTAAACGATCGTCCCATTACACCATCCAGTGATGATCCTAATGATATCGAAGCACTAACGCCCAATCACATCCTGCAGCTCAAAGGTAAACCAATAATGCCACCCGGTTTGTTCATGAAGGAGGACTCATACACTCGTAAAAGATGGAGGCAAGTGCAATATATCACAGACATGTTCTGGAAAAGGTGGGTCAAGGAATACCTCACAATGATGCAGAAGCGCCAAAAGTGGCAGAAACCACGGAGGAACTTCACAGTTGGGGACCTCGTTCTTGTGGTGGAGGATGCATCACCCAGGAACTCGTGGCTCATGGGACGCATCACAGAGACAATGGCCGACTCTAAAGGACATGTTCGCCGTGTTCGTCTCAAGACAAGAACATCCTTATTGGAGCGGCCCGTCACCCGGCTGTGTCTGCTGTTGGAGGCAGAGTAAAGTCCCCAAGTTCTGGAGTCTGCCCCGGCTCTAGGCTTACCCTGTTGCACCCACATGCACCTACATGCACACACATGCATACACAAGACATTGCGACGCTGCATCGTGGCAGCGTGAAGAAACCTTTTTTCACATAAGAAGAGACATTTGACCTTTTTGAATGAACTGTTCACACAAGTAAGCATTTAGGCTTCCCTTTTTTTGTGTCTCATGGACAATTATGTTTTGCTCAACTGGATTTTGAATAGCCAACAAGGCTCTATGGAATGTAAAAAAAAGAAAAGAAAAGAAAAGTTGTTTTGTTACTGTGTTATAACGGCTTCTTAAAGATGTTTGATCTTTGATAATTGGTAATAGAGTATTACAATTAGGGGCCGGAATGTCGCAGCCGTTTTAACGAGTCTATTGATTTTCTATTCACTCTTATGTCTGACTTGTTTATTGTTTATGGAAATAGAAATTGTGAAATGAAAGCTAAATTTTGAATAGTTTATTTAGCATATTATTAATACTATTTATGGCTGCTTTGTTTTCCGATACCTGCTGTAGATGTCTGTGGGCGGGCTTTACGCACTGCTCAGGTACTTAGGCCAGGTGTGTGTTTGGTTCGGATGAATAAACTAAGTGTCAAGGGAAAAGAGGCGGTGGGTTAAAAAAGTCTTTCGACCGCTTATATAAGTTCACTCGTTGCTTTCAATGATTTATTCGTTTGCCAGTAAGTTTTCCTTTATTTAGAAGAAAGTTTTGTTCTTTTTTGGAGCTGTAAAATAAATATAATCATTTTTTGAAATCGCGAGTGCTTGGAATTGTTTGGAAGCGCGTCGAGCTACCTCGCCTTCTGTACCCACGGCTAAACGAAGAACAGCCGAGACAGTATCAATATCAATAAATATTAATGATCCCCATCCCTACTGAGCTGTTATTATGTACTCTGCGTCCCGGCACCTTATGCTTTACAAATTAAGCACTGCGTATGTGGTGTGGTGTTGATCACTCTATGTGTAGAAGAGGCTATTCAGGACTGGTATCAGAACAACAAATGTGTGGTCCAATGAGGTATTGATGTTAGCTTTAATCATGTGATCTAAATAAAGCATGGACTAAATCAGATACCTGACGGACGGTAGCCTGTTAAACATTGAATTAATAACGTTGGACGTCTTTCGCCTGCATATTGACAGCGTGACCTGCTCGGCGCGGACGCAGGGAGGGAGGGGAACCATGTCTGCTGGAGGGAGCCGCCATGACTGAAGCTGATTATTCCCAGCTTTTAGCCGACGAGGCTTCTGTGTTTCTGGGATAGCGCCGGTTTGGTGGTTGCAGATGAAAGGATGAACGCTAACATGTGGGTTATTAAAGGTGCATAGGTCTAACCTCTCTCCTACGTAAACTAGGAAATGCTCCCACCGTCACGCGCCGTGCCACAGGTTTCAAGAGGTCTGTGCGCGTCCCGCTTCTGCATCGATCACTCTAATTACAGGCTAATTAAGGTGACAGCACAGCAGATGCCTCATTTGGGAACTAGTAGTGTCCTATTGAGTCAACTTTTCAAACATATTGCGATAGGCACCTGCCTCTTATAGCGCCATGAAGGCATGTCTGCAACTCGATTTCAGATAATTTATGTTCTCACCATGATGTGGCGAGACAGTACATGAACCTCTTCTCTCTCCTTCTCGACAACGCCCTGGGTTTTCTCGCAGAAGAAGATCTTTTCAATGGAGAATAGGGATGGGCATGATTAATGACGATCGACCTGATGATCATAATGAATTTCGTTGATGACGTACATTTTGTATAGATAAAACTAATGCAGGTTCTGTTGCATAGTGTGAGTTGCCTGCGAGTTTCCGTGTATTTCAAAAGTAATCATGAAGAGTATGAAGTCACGGCAAAGTGTGTTATGGGACCATTTTGATTTAAACAGTGACTTAGTTCACTGCCATCTCTGCGAAGCTGTGTATAAGTACAACCGGGCCACGACTCAAATGATGTACCACTTGAACAACGAGCATCCCACCCTGGTTAGTGGCGGTGCATCCAGCTGTCTTCACCTAGCATTGACTCGATGTTAGCACGGACACGGAGGAGCTGCGATACACAACGAGCAGAGAAAATTACCAAATTGATCTGCAAGATCATTGAGATGGATATGCTGCCCTTAAGAATCGTTGAGGGCGAAGGTTTGTGAAAACTGATAAACATATTGGAACCAGAATATCACATTCCGTCACAACGTACCATCACAAGACTGATAGAAACTCACTACGAAGAATGGAAGCAAGAGCTGTTAAAAGAATTGAGCACAACTGAAAGAGTTGCTCTAACCAGAGACTGCTGGACCTCTTTGACAGCTGAGAGCTACATCACAATCACCTGCAACTACATCAGTGATGACTAGCAAATTAACTCAGCGGTCCTGCTCACAAAAAGCCTGCCAGGCCATACAGCTGACAATCTCGCTGAGAAAATTAACGAAGCTGTTCAGCATTGGGGCCTTGAAGACCGAGTTATTGCATGTGTTCATGACAACACGGCCAATATTGTTGCTGCCAACAGTCCCACCAGAGTGAACTGGATTTCCGTTGCCTGCTTTGCACACACACTCCAATTGGCCATAAATGACGGATTTGCAATGTATCTATATCGGGTAATATCAGCGACTAGTAAACTTGTTAGCCACTTCAATCACAGCAACGCAGCAACCAATGCAATGCAAAAAGAAACAGGAGCAAATGGGCCTCGTAACACACCGGCTTATCTAGTCATGTAAAACAGTGGTGGAACTCTGTGTGTGATGTGTTGGATTGGCTGGTGGAGCAGCGGTGGGCTGTTACTGCTGTGCTTTCGGACCGAACCGTGACTAAGCTTCAAGATGACAGGATCCTGGAGTTGAAGGATGAGCAGTGGCAGATGATGGAGGACACACAGCCTGTGCTGTCAGCACTTAAATGTGCCACCACGGTTTAGTCTGCCGAGAAAGACGTGTCCATCTTGAAAACTTATCCCGTTACCTTCGGCCTCATCAATATCCACCTCATGTGCAGTGAAGATGACGGGCCCAGACTCAAAAGTGCGGTCCTCCCTCATCAAGCGAATGAATCGAAGATAAACTTTTTTATCATAAATAGCCAATTGGGGTAGGCCTAATTACACGCATACTTGCCTCTTATCTGCGTTGTGTTGCCTATTTAGATATTTTCTAATTGATTCCCCCATCATATATTTACAGGTTCCGTCTGATGACTTTGTGTCATCCGCCCCCATGATCTCATCAATGCTGGATCCTCGCCACAAGCACATGGGCTTTCCTAACTCAACACAGAAAACGGCTGCTAATGTGAAACTAGTTGACCTGGGAGAGGCAGTGGAGATCGGTAGGGCGGCTATCCCAGAGGCTGGGGGAGACGAGGAGCCTACGTTGTCTGACACGGACGAGGGGAATTCAAACACTGGAGCCTCACAGTCCCAGGTCTCTGCTATGGCACAACTCCTTGGGGAGAACTATAGGCCTACCAGTCAATGTGAGTCTGGCATCGAAGCAGCACTTAAGAACCTTCTGAGGGAGGCCCCCCAACCCCTGGATTGCACTCCTACAGGCTGGGGGAAAGTGAATGGAATAAGGTTCCCCCGGCTTGCCAAGTAAGCATGGAGGTACCTGTGCATCACGGCAACGTCGGTCCCCTCAGAGCGGGTGTTTTCGGCGGCTGACGGTCACCGGGCTGCGGTCGCGTCTGACCCCAGAGCATGTTAACATGCTAATTTTTCTCAACAAAAATCTGTAGACTGGTACTGAAGTTACATGTTAGTTATTGGTTCTATTTTCCGAAGCTTTGATCATTAGCCTAATCATTGTCAGGTAGGCTAACAATCACCCTCTTCGCCTTTTTTGATAGTTTTGAGTTACATTTGGCAAAACCTGTCCGAACTAAGTATGATATATATTTTGTTAAGTTATAACATGATTGTTTTTTATATTATTATTATTATTTTGGGAAAAAACAAGGGTCAGTTGTGTTTATGAGCACCGGCTTCGTTGCTTTAGAGCAGTGGTTCTAAAACTTTTTATACCGCGTACCACCACGAAAAATATTTGTCTCCCCTAGTACCACCATTATGCCAGATGTTATAAAATATAACAAAATACAGTAGTGGGCCTGCGGCCCTATTCAGCTACGCACAGCTACACACAGGAGGCACATTTAATCTTAAACATAATATTATTTATTGTAAGCTGTTGTCAGCTGTACAAACTGGTAGCACTATACAGACACTAGGAAACACATACACAAACACACAAAGCAAGTGAGAACATGATCTCATGGTAAATGTATTTCCATTCGTAGCCTACTAGTATTTTGATAGTATGGGACATGGGATAAAAAAAAAATGAAACGTATCTCGTGAGCACGAGAAAGTATCTGGTGCTCACGAGAAAATATCTGGTGCGCAAATAATGTATTTATTGTTCAGCATGATGCAGTCTACGTAGTGATTTTGGGTTACGTCTGTGAAGTGTCCCTACCAAAGCTGAGACCAAATTTCGCCCTTGGAATAAAGTGGAATAAATGGGTCGCCGCTTAATTCCGACCATATTCCGACCTATAAGCAGACCCACTGCCGGTCAAAGTGAGGGTGTTGCCCCCGAGAGAACATCGGCCCTGGAGGGAACGTCTCCCCTGTGCTCCTCGGTCTGGGAGCCGACCGCAGGAAAGGTGTAACTAACCATCTCGTATTGGAGGCGGAGCGCGAGAGAGTATACCTGCTCCAATAGTGCGAGATAAAAATAAGGCACATTAATTTGAATGATTTTAGCTTGTGTGTGATTTATCGCAGGCACGGGGACACTATTGGAGCCCGTAGGCCTACTCTCTTGCCTTCAACTAAGAATTGGTTAGTGTTACACCTTTCCTGCTGTCGGCTCCCAGACCGAGGAGCACAGGGGAGACGTTCCCTCCAGGGCCGATGCTCTCTTTTTTAAAGTTTTTTTTTTTTTTCTAATTCCTCTGCGTACCACTTGACAGCGCATCGCGTACCACTGGTGGTACGCGTACCATAGTTTGAGAACCACTGCTCTAGAGCACAGTAGCGCATATCAAGTGTAACCATTGAACAGATCCGGTTTAACTGCCACAAGAGTTATTCTCCTAATAATAAAGATCTCAAAATAATAAACACACTGTGTTTTTGTATTTTAATTGCATTTTGAATATAGCATATAAATAGTTAATTTTAATAGAAAATATTAACTATTAATCGAAAATTTATCGTTAATTCTCCTGACGATCGGCTAAGACTATTTAATTGAATGCCCATCCCTAATGGAGAATAAAACGCACATTGTCCTGCAACCTGGCCGCATTTCTCTCGGACTCGGACTGCGCTGGATTGTGGCCTGTTACATGTCTACCATCCCTCCTTCCCTCCCTCCCTCCCTCCCTCCCTCCCTCCCTCCCTCCCTCTCTCCCTATCTCTCTCCCTCCCTCCCTCCCTCTTTCTTCACATCACGGATCTCCTTCGTCGGCCAGCTTTCCACAAAACGAATACTTCTAGAGCAACCGGTCACCAGGGAACCAGTCGTTACACATGCTGTGATTAGCTGAAAACATCACACGCAGCACACACCTCTCCACTCTCTCGTAAGACAGGCTCTGGCGCATCCCCTCTCCTCCCTCGGGTTACCATAGCAACCCTCCTATGGACATAGTAATGTGCATCATCACACGTGGTGGATGTAGCCTTTAGGTTACGCGTTGTCTGAGCAGTGTTTATGTGTGGCTCCCTGTATCCGATATGAGCAGGCCTACGTTTGGTTGAATAAACAGCAGCCTGTTGGACCAGTGATTCCCACTCCCAGCCCTGGAACGGAGCCGACCCGTAGACCTGTTAAAACCGGGCCTTGAATATTTCTTTATATATATATAGCCCTATATATTTTTTTTCTTTACCACTGTTTATTAACCCTAACCCTAACCCGTCTCTTAGGTGATTTTTCTTGTAGTGTATTATTTTATATAATTAAATGTATAAATGCAACAGCATTTCCTTGCTGTTGCTTTAATTGTTGTGAATATGACACATAAACCATCTTGAAAACCAGCCACATCCTTTGTTTAAAAATTATGCATCTTAAAATGAAGGCATTCAAATTGACTGCCGGTCCTCCAATTTGAATGAATATAAAAGGTTGGGTACCCCTGGTTTAAGAGACAGCAGCCTGTTATACCTTTAAGGATGATCAAAGCAGGTGGCTCCATTACTTTATTGCGTCACATTTCACGATTTTATCTAAAGCGACTTACGATAAGTACATTTGTCAGAAGAAGGAGATACAATTTATCACTGTTGGTACAGAAAGGATGTTCACAGAAACAAGTGCCAAGCACCTACAAACACTAGTTTAACCCATTCCCGTATACAACAAGAGTAGCTAGGATATGATGCTACACAACTAGTAGCATCATATATAATTACTTCTTTTTTTTTATGTTGATCCATAAATGAGACGTGTCAGATCCATCATCCAATCAGCGACAGAAAATAGTTGGCCTTATTGTTTTGAATAACTTTTTCCAAAAGCAGGAAAAAAAGTTCACATTAAGATCCGAATTAAAAATGAATAGCTAATTACAATGAATGATTGGCGCATAATTCGAACCGAACTGCTGAACGGATTAATGAAAACTAAAATAACGAGGGAACCCAAACTGAATCACACGGTAAAGGCTGGGATGACGTGGTTAATTAGGTTATTATTAAACCAGGAAAGATGGAGAAAATAATTGAATGCTTCACATGGCGGTATGGCTGAGGTCCATTAGAGGGCAATTCTGTGCGTATGTCATATCTGATTAGTAGTGCAGCACATTTAAGTTCTTAAAATGCTTATAGAGATGTAGTTGGTTCCCTTTGATATAGCCTAGGTACTGACCTACATATCTACCCCTAATGATTACTAAAGAGGCTGTATCCGAGGCCCAGACGTTTAGCACACGCTTGAGTCACGATTGAACATACAGAGGCACCGCTATGACTGGTGCTGTCCACCTCTCTAGCAGAGCGGAGCAGGGAGCTTTAAAGGGGTGATATCATGCTTTTTTAAATTTGCCCTTTGCTTTGGACTGTTATATGAGGTATGTATGTATACATGTTTTAGAAAAATCTAAGTCTGAGCCAGGGGGAGTATTCACACCCACCGAGAACGCCCCTCAATAAGTGAGTCAAACTGCTTGTTTAAAGGGATACTTCACTGATACAGAACCGGCATTCTATTATTATAAAATCAGTATAATAATATAAAAAAAAAAAATATCTTCCCTCAGTCTAACTCAGTCTTCCCTTGGCAAAGCTGTCCTCCTTACATTTCTCCTGACCTGACGTTAGGGCTTTGAGTCCGAACTTCGTGATTCGAATATAATTCGAACATCAAAAAAGAAAAAGAAAATATAGAACGAATATTAGGCAGCCCTTAATATTCGAACCTGTTATGGGCAGGCCAAGAAAGAGAGACGTCGGAGAACCCGACGCAGTCCATTCATAATATTGTAATGACCACGGAAGAGGGAGGCAGTGAATGAAGCATTGATTAGACAGCGATTTATTAGAAACCTAATAAACCGTTGGAACACGCAAGACCGGTAACCATAGCAACACCAGTAAACAAACCTCGCAAAGCCCAATCCAGGGCTGAATCCGAATACTCATACTTATAGTATGCATTTTGGAGTACGCCACATATATAGCCCTTCCGAATACTCAGTACGCATTGTGTAGTACGGATAACGTTTCCGAATGCGTACTACCGCCACCGTATACAACGGTAGGTCACTACGCTATCCCACAATGCAACCGGAGTCTGGTAATGAACAAAGAAGAGATGGCTGACCCGACACTACCAACAGCGGCTTAGAAAGACGTCGGAGAAAGCGGAGAAAAAAAAGAGTAAAAAAGTAAAGTAAGTAATTAAGTAAAAAGACATTTTTAATTCAATAGCAACGATGACAAGACGGAAAACAGGTAACTTATCAAGGTAATTTTGCCGGCATCTGAGGGGAGATCAGAGGGGGGAGATCATCTCCAAACATCCGGTGGAGTTTCGGCATTGTTTGGAAGCGTTCAGAGGCGTTGTACGAATAGCTGTAGACCGTACTACACTGTAGGGCCCGACCGATATTGATTTTTGAGTGCCGATGCCGATGCCGATTATTTTCAGAGAAAAATTACGATTACGATTTAATCTGCAGATTAAAAACAAAACAAAAAAAAGCATATAAAACGTAGTTTTTTATACCTTAAATATACTTTAAACACTTTTGACGAATATGTGAATTGAATGCAGAACCTTTGAGTGTTTTAGAATACATTTACAGTCAAAAATGAGTGTAATGTAAAATGTAAAATAAATAACTAACTCCCAATGTGCTGCGCTCGTGAGCAGTGACTAACCTGTGCGTGCTGAGCAGTATGGTCTCACCGTTAGAGTCTACAGTATAACAAATTAACATGGCCTGGGACCTAAAGAAAAACGGGCACAACATGCTCAAACAACACGTCTTGTGTACATTGGTGAGGTGAGCGCGCAGCTGCATGAGCGAGCGTGCTTTCATGTTGTACGGTAAAATTCAATCTCCTCTTTTTTACTCCAGCTAAAGTTGTTAGTTAGCAAGGCGAGTTGTAATCTGAGTCTTTTTGGCAGATGTTGATTATTTTCAAAAAGGCTATAATCGGCCGATTAAATCGGCAGGCCGATGAATCGGTCGGGCCCTACTACACTGTCAAGTGTAGTACGGTCAAGTAGTAGACATTGAACAGAAATAGTATGTACTAAGTATTCGGATTCAGCCCAGGTCTTACTGAAGGCATTTAATGGTCAAAATATTATTGATAAATATTCGAATATATTCGAATATTAATATTAATAAACAAACAAACTTCGAATATGATTTTTGGGCAAAAGTCAAAGCCCTACCTGACATCAAATGAAACGTTTAACGTAAAGTCAGTAGAAGTTTGGTTGCCTGCTAGAAGGGCCGAGGACTACAAACCACTGGTTCCGCAAATATGTAAGCACACCAATAAGGAATGAGTCGGGCGGGAGCTCACGTATGAGATGTAAACACAATGTCCGCCATGTTCCTTCACCGCTTAGCTAGAGAACTAGACCGACACAAACCTCAGACCATGGCAGAAGCAAATTTGCAATGGGAAACAGCCAGGTGGAGACCTGTGTATTGATTCTCGGCCATGGTGGAGAAGAAATTGGGGGAAGAATCGTTTGCTTTGACCACTGAAGTCCAGATTGCACTGCAACTTCAGATTGATGTGGAAGGACCAGAGACGTCAGAGAACCCGACGCAGTCGTTTATTCATAATATCATCTCAAACGACTCCGTCGGGTTCTCCGACGTCTCTTGTTCTTCCACTTCCACATCAATCTGAAGTAGACTGAACTGCGACATGGAGGAGAAAGGGATTGTTGCCAGCGATTGTGGCCAGCGATTGTCTTCCGACTGGGCCCCGCTGCCCGCGCCAAGGCACCACCGCCTCGGCAGCGGGCAGCGGGGCTCCGGCTGGAGACAATCTTGGGCAACAATCCCTTTCTCCTCCATGTCACAGTTCAGGTAAGTTGCAGTTCTTCAAAGAGTTTAGAGAGTCAAAGCCAACATCTCTTTCCCCATTTCCTTCTCCACCATGACCGAGAATTAATACACGGGTCTTATTTTGCAAACCTGCACCCGCTCGTACCCGAGACTTACATTCAACACCCGATCAGACCCGCTATAAATTGATACCAATGCCCGACCTGCACCCAAAGGAATATGAGGCACATTAGATGGAACGCCAGTGAGATTAGATTGCTGTGCAAAAAAAGCACATCATCCACTGTGGATGGTTTTAGTTTACTCGTATGCTCCTGAATAACATCTCCAGCCCCGGAGAAGTCTCGCTCGCAATCGCAAAACCCGCGACCAACCCGTGCTGTTCAGGCTTCCGACCCGACCAGCACCCGTGTCCGACACAGTACCAACATTATTTTTCCCCCGTTTCATCGAAATTGTGTGGTTCACCTGTCGGGTACCCGAACCCTTGCAGGACTCTGGCCGAGATAACCCCCACTACGAGCCTTTATTTGTTTTGGAAGTACCAGAGGCGTCCGAGAACCCGACGTAGTCTTTAATTCATAATATCATCCGGAGGCGCACACAGTTTTTGGCCGTGATATTATATATTGTATTATATTATATAGATATCTATATATTATATAATATTCTATTATTCAGATATAGAGCTCCGGGAGTCTGCAAACGGCAACAATCACTTCTCCTCCATGCTGCTGTTCACCCTGGAGTGCAGGGAGTGAACGCTGATTGGCTTTTATGTTACGTCCCTCAGGGAGTGAACGCTGATTGGCATTGTGGGAGTTGACGTCTTCAATCCGCAAGCGCCAAAAAGTCACTGTCTGCCTTTTCTTGGTCAAGGAGGCACAAAATTTGAAATTTATGTTACTATTCGACTAAATATATGACCCACTTTCAATACAGATTCATGTCTCCACCGGTGAGGTATTCCTTTAAGATCAAACTTTCCTTCGTAACAGTGTGAAGTCAGACTTGCAGTGGGCGTTGCTGAAGTGCAGGAGTCCTGCCTCCTGGCTACCCGCTATGTTTACAACTTCCTCGGGATGTGAATTTGAAGACACACGCGCAAATCGTTCGACCAATCTCAACAGAGTGGACGTGCTGACCAATCACAGCAGACTGGGCTCCTCGGGCTTACAGCGACATGAGACAAAATAGACGCAGAAATTGGTTTTGCAGAAATGGAGAATAGTAAGAATAATAAGGGGTATTTCTAACATACAGGCATGTTACCCTATTCTAGTAGTAACCCCAAATGCAATTATTAACCCTAAAAAAAGCATGTTATGGGATATTTGATCAATGGACCCTGGAGGGTACACCGGGGCCTGGGGGGGGTAGCGGAGATCCGGGTGCGGTGTCACGTGCCAGAGGGGGTATCATTGAGAAATGTGACAGGAGCACAACAGGGGTCATAGGGAGAAGGAGCAGCACCTCGCTCCAGTCCAGGCTCCCCAGCGGCGCTGTGAGAACCAGTCTGCGGGCCAGGCAGGTCCTTGTGTTCCCCAAGAGGGCCAAGTCGGTGACTGGGCTCGGCGAGCTCCACTCCACGCACAACGTGGCGTCGCCCGCCACTGTTGGGAAGAAGTTGTCAGGGGGAGAGGACACAGTAGGGCCATGCGGACGTGCGTGGAGGACAGCCACTATGAGGCCTGAATGGTTTGGTGGATTCAGCCACGTCCTGAAAACACATTCAAACGATGCCAACGTTTGTTAGGAAATGGGGTCTATATCTAGTAAGATAACTGATAGCACTGCTCAGTCTAACTTCATGCATTCATAGCCATGCTACATCATGCTAGAAGACCTGTGGAGGGTATGTGATGCAGGCCTGTTGCCTCCCCAAAGCGTTCAGCCAGCCACCTTCAACGGCTGAAACCACAGAGCAGCTTGACAGTCCAAAGCTCTCTGGTTCACAGCAGAACAGTTCCCACAGGATTCCCCTTCTCAACAGTCGAAGGCCCACGCTGGTCATGTTTTGACCAGAGTAGACCAGTAGAAAGGGGTTCATAGAGACCCTGCAGCCGGGCAAAGGGTGATGCAGAGCTGAGCATTACAGGACCCTGGACAGAACAACATGTTGACCGTCGTATAAAGCCAAGAGTTTCAGAACCGTAGCCGTGCGTGTGTTTATTTGTGTGTGTGAGTCTGTGTGTGTGTGTCTGCGTGTTAAATCAGTGTAAAAAAGCCGCACTGAAAGTGGGCCTCATTGTGTGTCAGCGTTCCGCCCTCATTGAGGTTCTTGTTACACTCTTGTTACACTCTTGTTACACAGGGAAAAGGTTGCTTAGTCGTCAAAGCCCCTTTGATACAAAGTCCAGTTTCATACCACTCCTCAGCCTATAGAGGGTCCAACGCACCGTTTAGCAGGGCCGGCACCTGTTGCCCATGCTGCTCAACGGGGCGTTTCTAGGTTTCATGATCCGGGGCTTAGCCCAACGGGAAAAGGAAAATGCCCAAAGAAATTGTATGCTTTATTGTGCATGCAATTTTTTTAAATAAACAAAATATGCCATTTATTATAGCTTTAAATAGCTACCTGGCAGCTGTGCTGCTTATCCCCAAACATCTAAAGTTCAATTCAAGTTATTTCAGAGTAAAATAAATACAAGTGAGACAGACCCGTACACATATACATATATATATATATATATATATATATTTATCTGATTAGGGATAGGATAGGTTAATTCACGTAGTAAAATTTATTTTGAGATGTCCCTGGAATCCTCATGTTTATTTAAGCAATAGATCACGCCAGGCTGTGGTATGTGCTCATTATACCACTGTTAAGGGGCGTTGTCCGGCCCCGACGCGCAGCTGCTCAATAGCTGCCGTTTAATTGGACGCTTTGTTTCTGAATCTAGGCCAGCAGCTCGTTTACGGACGAAGAGTGACACCACCTTGGTTAACGGACATAGTGTCAGGAAGAGAGATACCACATTGGCTAATGGACGTAGTTTCAGGAGGAGTGACACCACCTTGGTTAATGGACGTAGCGTCAGGAGGAGTTACACCACCTTGGTTAATGGACGTAGTGTTAACAGACATAGTGTCAGGAGGAGTGACACCACCTTGGTTAATCGACGTAGTGTCAGGAGGAGTGACACCACCTTGGTTAACGGACGTAGTGTCCGTCACTGGGGCGGCCCTGGGCCCTCACATGAAGATAAGTGAACAGAAACCGTGCGGTGGATGATTTATAAAGGTTGCGTTTAATAAGAGGCTGAGATCTATGCGCTATGATGTAGCGTACATCATAGCCAACATGCAGCGCTGAATGTGAACAAGCGACGGCGATAATGTGAGGGACATGGCAGGCGGACGTTAAACATCACTGATCCACAGGGACACACACTAACTACAGTAGAGGACAGCGCCCTCTCCAAGGATTTGGATCAAAAGACAGAACGGCATGGACGACAAGAACAACAGATCCCATCCCGCTGAGGAGGTGATTTAACCAATCACAGGCAGCCTGCTGCGTGCCCCGGAACTCTCAGATGAAGGCTCCCGCCGTTACCCCCATCTGGATGGATGTGTTTCTCCGTCCTCCTTTATCTTAATTAATCCGTTTCCCAGAGTTGACAATAAGCCTATTTATTCAAGCTCAAGCAACTCTTATCACATATTCTTATTTTCTCTCTCTCTCTCTCTCTCTCTCTCTTTCTCTCTCTCTCTCTCTCGCTCTCTCTCTCTCTCTATATATATAATAGTATATCATATAATTGTATAGATAATATCACAGCCAAAAGCTCTGTGCGCCTCCGGATGGCCGTAGCGCCGGGAGCTCTCAGGGATTGGGCTTCTCGGGGTTTGCTTACCGGCGTTTCTATGGTTTCCGGTCTCGTGTGTTCCAACGGTTTATTAGGTGGGCCTATCTAATAAATCTCTTTCTAATCAATACTTCATTCACTGCCTCTTCCGTGGTCATTACAATATTATGACTAGACTCCGACCTCTCTCCCTCTTCCACAAAAGGTAAAGACATGCAATGGTGGTTACCTTGGCCATGGTTGAGAATGAATTGGCATGAAGCATCAATGGCGGCCAAAAGTTGTGGCGCGACAAATTCTCCTGACAAAACTCATAATCTGTCCATAATCTGGAGAGATTATGATTTGTGGCGCGACAAAACTTCGGCGACAACACGAACGGGTGACAAATGTCGCGATTGGTGTTAACACACCTTCAGTCTCTATCTCCCTCCTTCTCAGTGTCTCTCTCTCTCTCTCTCTCTCTCTCTCTCTCACTCCCATTTTCTCTCTCCCTCTCCATCTCTCTCCCTCCCTCTCTCTCCGTCTCCCTCTTAGTCTCTCCCTCACTCGTTGTTGTGGAAACAGCGGTGAAAGACCGCTTCCAATTGCTGTCTTGATGGTTTTCCACGAAGCAGTCACTCAACACATGATGTCGCGCTCTGACGTCACAGGCTGCACGGTACCAGAAGGGCAGCAGCAGCGTGTTTGTTATTCACGTGTTGTCTACTCGTACACTTTGACACGGCGAAAATTACAACATTTCCACGCGCGCTCCGCTTGACGAGGACCCGAGGAAACGCAGCACCACAACCAGAGTGGCTAGCGAATTATTGCGCTCCATCTGTTCGTAGTGGGCAGACTTACTACAACATGACAACATATTATCAATCATAAAGTCTACTTAGGGTCAAGCTTTCTACACAGCCCGTCGAACACACACACACACACACACACACACACACACACACACACACACACACACACACACACACACACACACACACACACACACACATATACACACACTCTCTAGAACTTGTGGATAAGGGCATGGGTGATAATCGGGTCCCTTTGTCCACGTCAGCGACATTCTGAGATAAGACACGTGAGGACGAGGCAAAGCGGCGGAGCAGACACGGGTCGGTATAAACAACCGTGTGGACAAGCAGCGGAGGGAACTGGCCACGGCGCCATGGCAACAGCACCGCCCCTCCTCCACTCATCCACCCGCGAGCACTAATGGCGTCCCTCGAAATCGTCAGAATTGTTGTCGTGATCAAACATTTGCTTACTATTATGTTTCAGCAGTGAGCTGAGATCAAAACGGGTGGACTATTTCAAAGATATAGAAGAACCACAACACGAGTACACCCGCACGAGGCCATACCTGGTGGTGACCCCCTAGTACAGCGTCAATCAGGACCCTAAACACTGAGGGGGTCCACCTGGTGACGAGTCGACCCCCTAGTAACGCGTCACTCAGGACCATCAACACTGAGGGGGTCCACCTGGTGACGAGTCGACCCCCTAGTACCGCGTCACTCAGGACCATCAACACTGAGGGGGTCCACCTGGTGACGAGTCGACCCCCTAGTACCGCGTCACTCAGGACCATCAACACTGAGGGGGTCCACCTGGTGACGAGTCGACCCCCTAGTACCGCATCACTCAGGACCATCAACACTGAGGGGGTCCACCTGGTGTGGACCCCCTAGTACCGCGTCACTCAGGACCATCAACACTGAGGGGGTCCACCTGGTGAGGACCCCCTAGTACCGCGTCACTCAGGACCATCAACAATAGCCGCGTTTACATGGACACATCTGGTCTGATTAGAAGTGAATCAGTCGGAATAGAAAAGGATCATATATACGCCTCAATCGGAATACAATTCTCTGATCAGAATACAATACGTCGCTGGTCATTATCAAAAATAATACCCTTCAGGGCGAGGCAAGACACCTCCGCTACGTGTCGGGGACCTGTTCGCCCTGTTAGGGCTTATTTTCCCGATAATGACCGGCGTTCTGTACAACATTATCCCTTACATTTATCATATAAATCCAGACCAACATAACGGTTGTGCGCGAGATACATATGAACATACAGAGGCGGGCCGTCAGGGCCAGCAAAGCCTTCTCTGCTGGCCTAGACACTTTCAGAACAATACATTATTTTTATAAAATATATAATTTATACCTTTTAATATTATTATTTTTTCATTCATTCATTCTATTTTCATAAGTTTGTTCACATAAGTCTAAATACGTATTTATTTGTTTTTCCTTCAGTTGCGTTGCCTCCAGCGCGATAATATATATATTAGAGCCCTTATCCAATCAGATTATTTCCCTGCGCTGTCTCCGGGTAAAAAATAATCTAGCCGAGGCCTTCAGAATCCTGAGAGAATCCCCTCGCTGTTGACGCTAATGGGGACTATGTTGTTGATTGACATGTTCTTCAACCAATCAGATTTCGAGTATGCCGAGTTGGGCGTATCCTTTAACACGTCTAGGCCTTCTAGCTGGCCTTGTTGTTTGGCGCTGTCACACTCAATTTGTACCGGCTGCCAAATTTGTACCGGGCACGTCATCAATACGTAATCCATTCCAAACCTGCCCGGCAACAGATGATCGCGTCGTCCGTTGCCTGGCAACGGACGATCGCGTCGAATGACGTGAAAGTTTCACGAACATTCGCGAACCTTCTATCTAGCGATCCGTTATCTGTATTGTGCTATTTCGTCCTTGAACTGCTTTAAACACTCAGTTTACTTGCTAAATTTGATTAAACAATGAAATACAATACAAATATAAAGTAAAAACAAGTGTTATCTAGCGATCCGTTTTCTGTATTATGTTATTTCGTCTTTGGCAACATGAGCGCGAATGTTTTTTGAAACCCGCTTTAAACCCTCAGTTTACAAGATACATTTTATTAAAAAATTAAATACAATACAAATATAAAGTAAAAACAAGTGTTATCTAGCGATCCATTAACTGTATTATGTTATTTCGTCTTTGGCAACATGAGCGCGAATGTTTTTTGAAACCTGCCCGGCAACGGACGACGCGATCATCTGTTGCAGGCAGGTTTGGAATGGATTACGTATGGATGACGCGCCCGGTACAAATTTGGCAGCCGGTACAAATTTAGTGTGACAGCGCCATCAGGAGGAAAACAAAAGGAATTACAACTAGCTAGCAGCGAAATTATATAGATCATTTCGATTTTTTTTTTAGATGAGATTCACTTTAATTACAATGGATGACAGAGGAGAAGGACTGGCTATTGCGGCCGACTTGTTGAAAAAGTATTTTTCGAGAAGGAATTTCTCAGAAAAGCTAGAAATTGTGAAACAGGGACGACCAACACCGCAGCTAGCTGGATTTGTGCGGCGCTTTCAATCCAGCAACTACGAGAGGTAGGCCTATAGTTGGCTGACAGCGTCAAGTGGTCATTGTAATCTGTATTGCTGGGAATGCTTGCTATTTGCAACGGATCGATGTGGTGTTTGGAGCCACGGTGGGTTTTCCAACCTGAGTTGTCCAAAGTCGGCATTGATACACCAAAGTACGGCGGGCCACTTGAATGCAACAGTCTTGTTGAAGACGTTCGGAGACACCCAAGTGGATTTCGACTCAATGAGCAAGTAAGAAGGGAAACAGAGCTCCACAACGAAATCGCACTGGTTGATTTGTAAAGCCTATATTAATATTATTTTGTTTTAAAAAAAAAAAATACCTGTGTTCGTTAAAGTAACATTTGATTGTCTTGAATTGGTTCTTGTTTGGTACTATTGTATGAATTTATTGCAAAAGTCCTCTAAATCAAGCACAGGTTCTAGGAAAGAACCACGTAGGCTACTTTACAGCGTTTTTACTAGGCCTAAATGACTTTTGGCTGCATTCACGAACAGTCGGAAATTGTAGAATCTGACGAATATTACGGTATTTTCAGTTTATGTGTTTTGTTTTGTTTTTAAAACACAAAAAAACATTATTCTTAAAGCCCGTTCAGTTGTCAGGGTTATATTGGGTGGTTACATCAACATGGCAATAACCCTGACGTCATTATTAAGTCATTTGAAAAGCGGTTTACTTCAGGATGATTGCATTGAAGGCCTCATGGTAAAAGTCACGGCCCGCCACTGCGCTTACCACTTTCGTAAATGCCATATACACAGTACATTCGGATTGCAGGATAGGAATAAATCGATTCCAAATCTAATCGGATCAGAAGTGTCCATGTAAACGCGGCTACTGATGGGATCCAGCTGGTGACGACCCCCTAGTAGGCTACCGCGTCACTCAGGACCGTCTCAACAGGGGTTCCACCTGCTGACGACCCCCTAGTACCGCGTCACTCAGGACCATCAACACTGAGGGGGTCCACCTGCTGACGACCCCCTCGTGCCGCGTCACTCAGGACCGTCTCAACGGGGGTTCCACCTGGTGACGACCCCCTAGGACCGCGTCACTCAGGTTAGAGGCGCTGCTCTGCCTAGGCTCGGGATTAGCGAGAACGCCGCTCGCTCTTCTCGTGGCATCGCGATGTTTAGACGACAGGGGCGATCAGGCGGCTCTGACCCCCCACCACCCCTTCAAACACACAACGTAGGCCTACACCAGAGCCCCGTAGCGAAGAGAAGGATGGATGATCAGCGCACGGGAGCCCCTGGTGCACGAATCTAGCGGCTAAGCAGTGCGTCTCGTGAAGGCGGTCCGGGACCTCGTGCTGGGCGGTAAAAAAAAAAAAAAAGCGCCTCGGTTCCCGCCTCTATATGCAGCCCTCGTATCAGGGTGCCGCCAATGCGGGAATCCGACTTCCTAAAGCGTGGATGGATGACAGCAGATACTAGAGGAGGCTTACCGATGGGCGAGCGGGAGCTGATGCAGCCCATGGCGACGGACAACACGCGGGAACAACAACCTGGATCCCCCGATCTGTACAGAGAGACCTCGTCAGACCGACGCCTCGCTCTCGCTCCTCTCGTAACGCGCTCCCCCGCCGGGTTCCGCGAGGCTATGGCGCGCGGCTGGGCTCACACCGCTCGAGCTCGAGCTCGACGCCGGGGGCGGGAAAAAGTACTTAGGCTCCGTGTTGGCGTCCACGTGTTTCTCTGATGCGTTTACTTCCGTCGGTGACCGTCCTGCAGAGCATCCTGTGTCCGGTGTGCTCGTACTCGTCCTCGCCCCCCAGGTCTTTCATCCTCTTCAACCTCTCGCTATCCACCATGACGTCAACAATGGAGGGAAGAGATTCTGCACCGAGGGGAGGGACAACGCTACTCTCTCTCTCTCTCTCTCTCTCTCTCTCTCTCTCTCTCTCTCTCTCTCTCTCTCTCTCTCTCTCTCTCTCTCTCTCTCTCTCTCTCTCTCTCTCTCTCTCTCGTCCTCTCTCTCTCGCTAACTCGCTTTCACGCTCTCTCGCCTTCTCGATCTCTCGCTTTCTTGCTCTCTCGCTTTCTCTCTCTCAGAACCATTTGGGTTTTATAATCCCCTCTTCCTTTTCCTCCTCCTTGTATTGTTTCCCCGCAACCAACAGGTGATGTGCGGAATGAGAGCTGATTGGCTACTGTTCCTGCACTAGGTGGAAAAGGGGCGGGGCCAGGGGGACACCGTTATCTGCTCAATTTCTGCAGGGCTGGAAATGTGGAGACCTCAGCTAATGGGAATGATGGTTTGTATCCCGACCAACCAACCATGTGTGTTATGTTTGAACCAGTTATTATGTTTAGGACTGAAATTAGGTCATTGAGGAAGACGATAGCCCTGTAACGGAGGAAATGGAACGGAGGTTCTGTCATCCAGCTGACAGCTGTTCACTACAGCATGGAGGAATCGAGGCTCACTGAATGCATAGCCGGACAGATAGGAATTAGTATCCCGCGCCCCAGTTCCAAAACTAATTGTGTAAAAACATTTAACATAACATTTGTTGATTATCCTCCGAAAAGCACGCATACCTCTTCCGAAAACTCACCGCTCGCCACTGGTTTGTGTGTGTGTGTGTGTGTGTGTGTGTGTGTGTGTGTGTGTGTGTGTGTGTGTGTGTGTGTGTGTGTGTGTGTGTGTGTGTGTGTGTGTGTGTGTGTGTGTGTGTGTGCGCACATAAACATTTAGAACTTCTTTTTACCTATATTTCAGTGACCGAAAGAATACAGTTGTTCATTAATTTAAAAGAACATTGTACTAAACTAGCCTGTATAAACCAAATATGAAGAAGCCATTGCACTGATTGTCGAATATCTGACCTCTAGAGCAACCGAGGATGGTTTTTCTTGCAGTCAACTTTACAGAGCTTCAGAGGATCAGTTCTGCAGTGCGCAGGGAACCTATTTCATAACAGTGAAATGCGGCAACAAGAACGAAGTCCTGAAGCTGCGCCATCCGTGGGCCCGTGTCTCTCTGTGGAGCTGTGTCGCCCTCTGCAGGACGCGGAGCGGCATTGAGCTGCTGCTGCTGCTGCTGCTGCTGCTGCTGCTGCTGCTGCTGCTGCTGCTGCTGCTGCTGCTGCTGCTGCTGCTGCTGCTGCTGCTGCTGCTGCTGCTGCTGCTGCTGCTGCTGCTGCTGCTGCTGCTGCTGCTGCTGCTGCTGCTGCTGCTGCTGCTGCTGCTGCTGCTGCTGCTGCTGCTGCTGCTGCTGCTGCTGCTGCTGCTGCTGCAGCAAGGACCAGGCGGAACTGCTCAATATATAGTATCCATACAATAAGGATTCTTATTCTACTTCATTTAAGAATGCTCGATTCTGATTGGCTGGGAGGGGTGCATTAATCCGGCATATTGCCCGCTGACTTGTCGGTTCTACTTGCTGCTGACTGAGCACAGTAGATCAATACGCCGCTTGCATCGTTTTCTATCACATACATTTCCAACATGAGGTCCATAGTAAAAATAAACCAAGGAGTGCATGTTTGATCGATCGTCATTAAAGCTGACTTGATACGAATGTAGCAGCTACGTTATTAAATATAGTGATCAGATCCAGCCTTGTGTGGTTGCTATAGAAACGAGTTACCTACAGCTGAGCTAATGTTATTCACCGTAGTTCTAAAGGGAACTACTTTTCGAGGGAGATTAACTTAAACAGAGTATACATTTAATAAGCATGCAATACGAATAAGAAAAAGGCTCATTATTAAAGTATTTGAATTGTTTTATTATGTTGGCCGGCGCGAAGTAGAATAAACGGAATAATCACCTCAAGGCAGGGCAATAAACAGTTTGATATGCCCGGCTCGCGGAAGGTTACCGCCCTCGACTTCGTCTCGGGCAGTAAGCCGTCCGCGAGCCGGGCATATCAAACTGTTTATTGCCCGGCCTCTCTGTGATTATTCCTTACATAATAATTGAATGAGAACAACTGAGGTCCAAAGGGACAATTCTTAATGAGAGACATAAAAAGATGATGTTTTAATATGTTGAATAATGAATTGCCTCCTGTGTGATGTCATCGAGTTCAGATGCTTCTCTGCGCACATTAAACACTAATTTACGAGCATGCAATAAGAGACACTGTTGGAAAAATACATTCAACTCATCATAGGATCTTCTCCTCACAGTGGGTTGTGAAATACACATTTTGTCATTTCCATAAACAACAGAGGTACACTCTGGAAGAATGCCAGAATCATTAATGTGGCATACACATATTCTTTCAAGCTCACTCCTGAGGTTTTAAAAAAATGTGGGGTACTCTTTCTATTCATCTCTCTCTCTCTCTCTCTCTCTCTCTCTCTCTCTCTCTCTCTCTCTCTCTCTCTCTCTCTCTCTCTCTCTCTCTCTCTCTCTCTCTCTCTCTCTCTCTCTCTCTCATGGCCCTGCTTGGTTGCGGGCAGCAGCAACAGCCGGTCTGGCGGCGCAGTGCCTGCGGTCTGTGCCCACGCAGGCGGCGTAAGCCATGGCGTGGGCGATGTAGCTCTGCTCGTGGACCCCCTGGAGGAGGTGGGCCATGGGCCCGCGCGCCAGGATCACCACGTCCTCACCCCCATGCGTGGCCGACTTCAGCGGCACGGCCGCCAGTTGGACATAGCCGCTGGTCTCTGGAGGAGGAGTAGCATGAGGAGCGGGAGGGAGAGGAGTAGAGGGAGGAGGAGGGGGAGCAAGTGGGAGAGGAGGAGTAGAGGGAGGAGAAGGAGCAAGAGGGAGAGGAGGAGTAGAGGGAGGAGGAGGAGCAAGAGGGAGAGGAGGAGTAGAGGGAGGAGGAGGAGCAAGAGGGAGAGGAGGAGTAGAGGGAGGAGGAGGAGGAGCAAGTGGGAGAGGAGGAGTAGAGGGAGGAGGAGGAGCAAGAGGGAGAGGAGGAGTAGAGGGAGGATGAGTAGAGGGAGGAGGAGCAAGAGGGAGAGGAGGAGGAAAGGGAGGAGGAGCAAGAGGGAGAGGAGGAGGAGTGGGAGGAGGAGGAGCAAGAGGGAGAGGAAGAGGAAAGGGAGGAGGAGGATCAAGAGGGAGAGAAGGAGGAAAGGGAGAAGGTAGAGAGCAGGAGGGAGAGGAGGAGAGCAGGAGGAGGAGAAGAGAGGAGCAGGAGGAGAGGAGGAGGGAGAGGATGAGCAGGAGGAGGGAGGGGAGGAGGAGCAGGAGAAGGAGAGGGGAGAAGGTAGAGAGCAGGAGGGAGAGGAGGAGAGCAGGAGGAGGAGAAGGAGGAGCAGGAGGAGGTTGAGAGAAGGAGGAGAGGAGCAGGAGGAGTAGGAGAGGAGGAAGAGATGAGGAGGAGGATCAGGATGAGAAGGATAGGAGGTGTTAGTTCCACTATGTGTGCAAATGTGCAGATGTGTAGGTAAAAATAATAGTAATGACAGTAATTTATTGCAATTGTATAGCACTTTTCGTGTGTGTGTGTGTGTGTGTGTGTGTTTGTGGGGGAAAAAGCCCTTCAACTTCAGAAGTCTGGATGTGTGTGTTGAAAAATAAGAAGCAAAAAAAGCCCCTGGGTTACTGACCGCTAGCCTGAGCCCCTGGGACGCTGACCGCCAACCAGGGCCCCTAGCTTGCTAGCTTTGTGTTAGTCTACAAGTTACCACAAGCCAGCTGGTAAAGACTTGTGCTGGTTGGTGACTATAAAGACTGATGCTGGTTGGTGACTATAAAGACTGATGCTGGTTGGTCACTATAAAGAAGAGGACAGTCTTACTTGTATCGACCTTACGGATGTCGGGGCGCTTCCCTCCCTCCATCTTGTTCCCGGGTCCGTTCCCGTACATCAGGGTGGTGAAGGGCATCATGTCCGAGGCCCACAGGGGGGATTTACCTGAACAAACATCACATACTGTAACCTTAAATATCATACGTCATAATTTAAATGTCATTTGTTAAACGTAAATGTTATACACATGTAAAGGGGCACGCTTTCAAACATTCTACAAAGAGAATATGCATTCTATTATTACATGTTTTAAAATAATGACAATTTGCAACTGCACACAATAGCACATATTCATAACACGATAGACTTGAACCTTCACTTTCACATGGCATCGGTTCCACTCATGTACCTGAATAGGCAGCACATACACCTCTCACACGCACACACACCCAAATACACACACACACGCACATACACACACACACACAGTCACTGGCTAAAGAATTCAAACAAACACACACACACAGGCTAAAGCATGCAACCAAACACACCCACTTAAAAAAACATACACACACACAGGCTAAAGCACGCAACCAAACACACCCACGCAAACAGACTTACACATACACACACAGACACACAAACACACACACACCACACATACACACACGCACACAAACACAGGCTAAATCATGCAACCAAACACAACACACACACACACGGAAACACAAACACCCACAAACCCAAGCAGGAGTACATACAAATACAAATACGGAAACACAAACACACATACCTAAGCATGCACACACAAGAACACCCGCACACCCACTAAATATATTGTTGCCTCAAACAATGGACTGTATTAAAGTATCAGTGTCTCGGATAAACCAGCTTTTAAAACGCACCTATTGATTAACTGCTCACTGATTGGACTCAGGTTGCAGCATATTGGATTTAAGTGTAAAGGGGAATCACCCGGCCCTTTGGCCTGATACCTTTTCAAAGCAGTAACTTGTGTCAGGTGTACTAAAGTAGAAGGGCATTGTTATTCCTACATTATGATGATTATTATTACCCAAAATGCTGTTCCCTCTGAAGGGGTATCCGTTGATGACCAGGGGGTGGGAGTGGTCCGCCGTCACCACGGTGAGGGTCTCCTCCTCATTGGTCAGCTCCAGGGCCTTGCCCACGGCCCGGTCCAACGCCACCGCCTCGTGCAGCGCCATGGAGCCGCGGCCTGCGTGATGGGCCTGGTCGATACGGCCTCCTGTGGATCAGAGGGAGGGGATCATAGGGAGGGGACCCAGGGGAGCCAGCGCCCTGGACCAAGGGGAGCGGGGGCCCTGGACCCAGGGGAGCCCTGGCCCAGGAGAGCCAGGGCCCTGGACCCAGGAGAGCCCGGACCCTGGAGGTCCCAGGACCCTGGAGAACCCAGGACCAAGGTTCCAGGAGCAGTGTGAGAAAGCCCCACAGGGATCAGAGGGAGGGGACCCAGGGGTGGGTCCAGGGAGTGGTGTATGAGTGGTGTGTGTGTGTGTGTGTGTGTGTGTGTGTGTGTGTGTGTGTGTGTGTGTGTGTGTGTGTGTGTGTGTGTGTGTGTGTGTGTGTGTGTGTGTGCGCGTGTATGTGTGCTAGTGTGTGAGTGTTTGTGTGCTAGTGTGTGTGTGTGTGTGTGTGTGTGTGTGTGTGTGTGTGTGTGTGTGTGTGCGTGTATGTGTGCTAGTGTGTGAGTGTTTGTGTGCTAGTGTGTGTGTGTGTGTGCCCTCACCCTCCACCAGTAGGAAGAAGCCATTAGGGTTCCTGCTGAGGATGCGGATGGCCTTCTCCGTGGTCTCAGCAATGGATGGGTCCATGAGGGGGTCTCTCTCCAGGTCGAAGTGCATGTCCCCGGGTTCAAACAGGGCTGTGGGGGCACAAACACACCAACACTCAGACAGAGAGAGAGAGGGGGGGAGAGAGAGCGAGAGAAAGACTTACCCATAAGGTAGTCTGTTGTTTCAGGGTCAACTGCATCAAAGTCAGTTTTGTTCCAGACGTAATGCGCTACCTGTCCACACATAACCCATGGAGATACACACACATGCACGCACACACACACATACACACACATAAACACATATATTTATATTAACATTAAACTTTTGGGAATTTAGCAATTTTTTATACAAAGAATTATAATAAGTACATTTGTCAGAAGAAGAAGAAACAATAATATATCGTCGGTACAGTAAGGATGTTCATAGAACCAAGTGCCAAGTACTAACAATTACCAAGTTAACCAATTCCCTGTCTACAACAAGATAGCTAGGATAAGATGTAACACAATGCTAAGTACTATCTTTAAGTGCCATGAGGTACAACATACAATAAGTGAGTAAGAAGGGAGTTTTTAGGCGAGTAAAGAAGGAGGGGAACTGGGGGGGAGAGGGGGCAGGGCTATTTAGAGTCAAGGTTAACTCTGAACGAGTGAGTATTGAGTCTCTTCGTGAGTTCCCAGCATGTTACATGTTGTTTCTAATAGTAACACATAATGGTGATGGTCATGTGTTAAGAATGTAAAACCAGCTTGAACGTCTCTCATTGAAACTTTGGTTCCACCTCATGCAGGTGGAGGGCTGCAGACATGATGTCTTTGAGTTAGTGGATCATAGGTCACCAGACAGATTCTACCGGCCTTTAGGTCCTCTCTCCTCCACCACTCCCCTCTTCTGGCCTGAAGTGCCGTGAAGACGGTGGATCACTGGAACCAAAGACACACGCCCTCTCTGAGGATCACTAGAACCTAAGAGACACGCCTTCTCTGAATCACTAGAACCTAAGAGACACGCCCTCTCGGAATCACTAGACCCTCAAAGCCAGGCCCTCCTCACAGCACCTTGCCGGCCTTCAGGCTCTGCCACTCCTGGATGAGGTGGCGTCCGTCCTTCCTGCGGCCCCTGGAGGAGTAGTCCCGGGGGTACTCGGGGTCCCGGGTGCCCCTGGGGGTCATGTACTTCCTGCCCCCCCCAATGATCACCTGGAACAACACACAAATACATCCTGTACATAGACACATACAGTGTACAAACTTTAGACATAGGCATGGATCTGAACCCAGGAATACAGAGACCTATGGGCAAACACCCCTGTGCCCAGCACAAGCATATAGTACACTGAGCTGTCTATGTTGGTGGCAGAAACCTTTATATGTCTGGGACATTAAAAGGTCCCAGAATTGTGGTTTGAGATGCAGACAGAGGGGCAGCGGGATGGGGAGGATAGGCCTTTAAAGGGGTGATATTATCCTTTTGCTTTGCTTTAGGCTGCTAAGCTAGAAAAATCGAAGTCCGAGCCAGGGGGAGTATTCGCGCCCAACGAGAACGCCCCTCAATAAGTGTGTGTAATGGCTTGTTTGCGCTCAAACTTTACTTCCGTAACAGTGTGAGGTCAGACTGTAGTGGGAGGTGCTGAGGGGGGGTGAATTTGCCGAAACACGGGCAAAAGGTTCGACCAATTGCAACAAAGTGGGCATGGCATCCACCATCACAGCTGACTGGGCTACTCAGGAGGGGGGGCTTAAACTAAATGATACAAATCCGAACTTTTTGAAAGATGCTGAAATTGGTTTTGCAGAAATGAACAGTGTGAGAATAATATGCGGTATTTTTAACAAAAAGGGATGTAACCCTATTCTAGTTGTACCCCCAAATGCAATTATTAACCCTATAAAAGCATGATATGAGATCTTTAAGGTGTGTGTGCTCGTCCCATGGTCCTGGGACCACGGGACGAGGTCATGGCAGCGGAGGTGTCATGGCGGCTCACGTCAATGTCCGTGTTGCTGAGGAGCTGCGAGGCAATGTCCGTACAGTTGTTGGTCCTGGCGGAGGCGGGCAGGTCAGCGTCGCTGTACCACTTCCTGCTGGCGCTGTGGGCATAGCTGGTGGCGGGGGTGGCATGCTGCACCCGGGTGGTGGTGACGATGCCCACCGCCTTGCCTTGGTAGGGAGACGGGGGGGAGAGTCATTAGGCTGGAGGTGGGCTTGGGTTGTTCCCTCCACCCAGCGCTGATCGGTCAGATCATTTGTCTTTCAGGATCAGGGCAGAGAAACACAATTTGAACTCACCCAGATCTAGTTAGTTAACTAGGTAGTTATCTAGTTAGTTATCTTGTTAGTCATCTAGGTCGTTATCTAGTTAGTTATCTTGTTAGTTATCTAGGTAGTTATCTAGTAAGTTATCAAGTTAGTTATCTAGATAGTTATTGAGTTAGTTATCTAGTTAGCATTTAACCAGCAAGGAAAGAGCATGAGGTTCCGGTATGGCACATACCTGCTCTATAAATATAGTGCAATCAAACAGCCTATTCGATAGCTGATTCGATGGAGATAGTTACAGTATATAGTATTATACATTATGCCCAAGTTACATGGAATCAGGCCATTATGTAGTACACAAATGTGCAGTAGTAACATGGGCAGTAAGGGAAAACTTTTTTGCCAGAATTTCCTTTCAAAGCAAACCAATAATAATAACTGCTGTATTCCATTTGTTACATATAGCCTCGAACACGTAAATCCAGGCAACGAGGAAGAGTGTTTCAGAGAGAACCTTTCTTCAGTCAACAGCCATAGCCCCACACAAAGTCCCTGCAAGGAGGGGCCTATGGGGGGGACTATGACACAAGAGCCACAGTCCTCCTAACTGCATGCATGTCCCTGGGGGCCAATGTGTCTGTATAATAGCACTGATGATATCTAAAGAGAACAATGTGGTTTTAATAGTGGGATTGTTAAAATACATCAGAGATATATGGGCCTCCTTTAATTAGCAATCTATCAACCCTAACTAGAGAGTGGAAGTAAAGACTAAAGACTTTCTATGGGTCCACCTACAAGAAGCCCCCTTTACCCCCTGGCCTTCACATCCTGGGTGGTCTCCCAGGTCCACTCCCACCATCAGAAGATCTCTCCACTTGTGAGGTTGACCTCACACACGTGAGTGTCCTGCTAAGAGATGAGCCTCATGTAGCCCCCTTACCTTTGAGGGACCGGAACCCACCAGACCATGTTCCTACCTCTGAGGGACCGGGACCCCACCAGACCAGGACCAAACAAGACCAGGAACCCACCAGACCAGGTCCCTACCTCTGAGGGACCGGACCCCACCAGACCAGGTCCACAGCTCTGAGGGACCGGACCCCACAGAGACCCCCAGACCAGGTCCACAGCTCTGATGGACCGGACCCCACAGAGACCCCAAGACCAGGTTCACAGCTCTGAGGGACCAGACCCCACAGAGACCCCCAGACCAGGTCCACAGCTCTGAGGGACCAGACCCCACAGAGACCCCCAGACCAGGTCCACAGCTCTGAGGGACCAGACCCTACAGAGACCCCAAGACCAGGTCCACAGCTCTAAGGGACCGGACCCCACAGAGACCCCAAGACCAGGTCCATAGCTCACGTTTAAGGGAAAGGTAAAGATCCAAATGATGTTAAATCGGTCCAATCCTGCCCCAGAGGACTAGGCTCAGTGATGCAGATTATTGCTTCGGTCCACAATCAGCAGTTAACCATTAATCACTGATTACAGACGGTTATTATTTAAGGGCTCTCATGAATCAAAGCCCAGTCAGTGGGTTGACCTCCAAACAGGGTTCAGGGAGGACAAGGTCATGCAGCCCGGGACTGCACAATAAAACGTGAAAAAAAACATGAATGAACAAGGACATTAATAAATAATGAATTAATACATAAATCCATCCTTTTAATAATGAATTATCCAATTGATAATGACTGAATCAAAATGTAACGGGGGTACGCTTGGACCGAACGTAGGGTAACCAGGGGTAACGGTGGTGCGTGTGAGTACCAGATAGTATATAAAATGGATGTAGCATCCGGGCAGACCTCAATTATTCCAACTGCATGTCAAAGTTTGACTCCGCCTCATTTCCTCGAACCAAAAAAGTGCATTGATGTGAAGTCGGGGGGAGGGAGATACACCCATCTAGGTGACATACACCGAATTAGCCCCAAGCTCATCGATCGGTTGGTATAGTTTACCGCAGAGCAAGGCATCTTGGCACCTGAATGTACAATAGGAATGAATGCAGTCGAGGTCAAGATGACAGAGATAGCATGCTTATCCTGAAAACTAGCCTCTGAGTCAAGGTGAGGGTCAGCGGCTAGCGTTCACTCAAGAGGCCGCGCCCCTAATTATTCATAAATGTTAACCTCCATAAAATAAAAACTAGCATGCTAAAAAAATATCACCCCCCTCAGTGTTGTCATGGCGATATGATCTAAACAGACTAGAATCGTTTTTTGGACCAGGCTGTAAATAGGTTTAATAAGACTGGGAAAACGGCCTGTTTAACAAGTGAGTCAACGAAGAATTGTTCACTCTTGGTACCACCTCGTAGTGGCCACCCGGTGCTACTACAATGTTTGTCACTTCCGCATTGGATGCTGCTAGAACTCGCTGCGGTTGGGGCTTGGTGAGAACGGAGAGAGTAAACAAAGAAGATTCAACGGAAGAACGAAAAAGTGTATGACGCAGTTAGGAAGCGAACGATAACGTTACTAAGGCCATAGGAAATATGTTGGTATATCGGGCAGTAGACGGGTAATCGTTTGAGTGATCCGCGGTCGTTTGTCGTTTATCGTTCCTCCATCATCTAATCAGCTGGACTTCCGTAAAGATGGAAAATAATTGGAAGATTCTGAGTTTGCGGGTCAATAGATCATCAGTGAAACATCGTTGCGACACAAATGACACATCTAGCTAAATGTAGTAGAGAACCAGCTACAACCTTGTTTTCATCCAAACGAGCCGTCTTTAGCGAACGGTGAATTGCATTGGCTTCTATGAGCTGTCGGCTTTCCCCCGCAAGCTTTTCCATTTTGCAAAGTGCAAAATGGAAAACGACCACAATGTTGAAATTTCAATAGCGTCGCCATTATTGACTCTAGAGCCCCAAAACTTGTTCCATATAGGGATGGCCTCTATATGGTCTTACTACAACCTTTAGTTTTGAAAAATATATATTTTCTTATTTTTGATAATTTTTATTTGGCAACATTTTCAATAGCCTAGCGTTGCCATTATTGACTCTATAGCCCCAAAACTTGTTCCTTATAGGGATGGCCTCTACATGGTCTTACTTCAACCTTTAGTTTTGAAAAATATATGTCTTCTTATTTTTGAGGTACTTTTATTTGACCTATTTTCAATAGGGCTATCCATTATTTTGTTTGCAACAATTTCAATAGTGTCTCCATTATTTACTCTAGAGCCCCAAAACGTGTTCCATATAAGCATGGCCTCTATATGGTCGTACTACAACCTTTAGTTTTGAAAACTGTTTTAGTTGTGGGCATCTATTTAAACTTAATATCTCTTTGAAACCGTCGGAGAAACCGTCTACTCAGCGAGAAGATGTTCTGGCTTGCGGTTTCCCTGGTAACAGACTGACGCGTAGCAGCACACTGCGGTCAAGTCAGCCGTCATTCGTTCATCCGCGGTCAAGCCAGCTGTCACACAAATCTTTGTGCGCTCATACTCTAAACAGCCATTATGTGGTATCTCTCAACGTTTTCAAAATATAAGCCTTCACCTACGTTTGTGTGTTTGTGTGGATCACTGCAATCGCTACCAGATCGGCGTGAAAACGTCCACAACAAACAAGGGTTTTCAAATGACATTTTCTCCGAAACTATACAGTAAAATCACATGGTTCCTTGTTTGCAAGTAGTGGAGAGCCGGGTCGATTAAAACACGGGACGATTGAAACACAGCGATTTCCTCGAAAAAGTCTTTCACGTCAAATTTCGTAAATACGCAAGACTGACCAGCCCCAGGAAATTTTGTGCAATGACGTGATACCGTTCAAATGTTATCCCCGCGAACCTGTTTTTGTGTGCGGCAAGTAATATCTTCTGTGCGGTAGTTTTTGTTTGTAATAAACAGTTGTGTTTTTTGTTTCATGGCATAATAATATGACAATACAACAGATGAATTAGTACTTAAACCTGTCCTAAAGTGTGCAATGTCAGAGTTTTGAAGTTAAGAGGCAAAAAAGGTTGAAGTGCCAGTATAGTCGCTGCCGCTCGTCAGCAGTTTGTTTAAAATAAATAACAGGATGTTCAACTATGTATCCCTGAACATGACTTAGGACAGGGAAATAAGTAAATCAAATGAAAATGTAGTCGTCCAACTGGTATAAAGCAAGAAAGGTGAGTTTTAATTGAAATGTGCATCTTGACAATTACTCGCAGGAAAAAAAAATGTTTTGACCTATTTACATTATGAGAAATCATGTGAAATTTAAGCAATGACGAGTACACTAGTATGTTGTCCGTTATGTTTCATACAAACAAGAATAAGTTTCTGTTTAAAATATGCTGTTTCATTCGTCCCGCATATGTGTTTCAAATGTCCCGACTAGGCGGTGCGTTTGAAACAAATGTCAACTTACGTTCAAAGTTAAAAAAAACAGCGCGATCATCCAACATATGTATTAAATTACACTTGTAACTGTGAGTTGTTGATCACATGATGAAATTATTTGTATCCGTAAAGTCAATTTTGAAAAAGACGTTAAACTGAAAAGAGTTTCAATCGACCCTAGTCAGTACAACGATTAGTATAGTCATATCAATCAGTCCCGGAACTTATGTATCATTTTGTCTATATCTCACTTCAAAGTGCTAACATAATGCAATTTGCAACGGCCAAAATATGCATATGTAAGGTTTCAAAATACCTTTTCTCAAAAACTATACATGAACCATGTGATTTTACTGTATAGTTTTGGAGAAAATGTCCTTTGAAAACCTCACGTATGTATATTTTGGCCGTTGCAAATTGCATTGTTAGCACTTTGAAGTGAAGTATATAGTGTGTTCAAATTGCTGGAAATGATGGGGGGAAAACATTTTCGCAACGTTGGAAATTTCTTGTGAATGACACCTTATGACACTCTTATGATTCTACTTCCGTTCGTCAACAGGGGCCAGATTTTGATAACAGAGTTGGCAGTTGGTGACGTAGGGTTTACTAGTGATGGGCATGAACATGGCGGAACATCAACGTTTTACTCAATATAAAAGAATCGATCAATATATCGCATACTTTACTCATGTTTGAAGTTGTAACCGTCTGTTGGCATCGACTTTGCTCAGTTTTAAACATTGTGTACTGGTAAACCAGCACTAGATAAGGGCAAGTGCAGCCTTCCATACAGTGGCAATACAATGTGCTTCTCATTAATAAAAGCAAAAGGATAGTAGGTGATATGCTACAAGGAAAAAGGCGTTCTGTTTAGTTCAGACTTTTTTTTATTGGATATATTTATTTGACTGCTGTGAAGAACTTTTAGATTCCCACCGCAGTACACATGAACGTTTGCTGTCGGGAACACGCGTAAGCTTGACCGTCATCACTGGCAAGCTGTCTCGTTATCACCAGGACAATGAACGCGCCTATAGACACAATTATACCACACAATGTACTACTACTACTACTACTCTTCGTCCCCTATGGGACATAAGGCTTCAATGAGCACTCCATTCCACTTGGTCCCTGGCAGCATGTTGGGCCTCTCCCCATGACAGGTTCATCTGTTTCAGCTCTTGTGTCACAGTTCTGCGCCAGGTGGTTTTTGGCCCCCCAGCTTTTTTTTTGCCTGGTGGTGTCCATCTTAAGGCGACCTTTGTGATGCAGTCCTGCTCCCTCCTCAACACATGTCCTAGCCATCTCAGGCGTCTGTGCGTAATCTCCTTGGTGATGCTCCAGATTTCCGTTTTTTTTGTACAGGTCATTGTTGGAGATCTTATTAGGCCAAAAGATTTGGCATATTCTTCTGAGGCATCCATTATGGAACACTTCCATTCTCCTCATGTTTTGACAACCCGCCAGCTCTCTGAACCGTACAGCAGAACACACTTTACATTGCTGTTGAATAGGAGCATCTTTGTTTTAAGGCTGTATTGTTTTGATCTCCAGATGGGACAGAGTTGGGTGAAGGCACCCTGAGCCTTGCCCAGATAGGTGAAATCTTCCACAAACTCCAGTGGGTCCTCATTTACAAGGATGGGTGCAGTGGGGATGGAGTTGACACACATCACTTGTGTTTTGGAAGTGTTGATACTGAGCCCAACTTGTCTGGCAAAGTTGTTCAGCCTATCCGTTTTAGTCTGTATGTTGTACTGGTTGGTTGATAGGAAGCAAGATCATCAGCGAAGTCAAGAACTTCCAGCTGGGAGAACAGAGTCCACTTGATGCCTCTGGGTCTTTCTGCTGTGGAGTTGGTTGTGATCCAGTCTATGTTGACCAGGAAGAGGAAAGGGGAGATGATGCACCCCAGTCTCACGCCGGAATGCACGGAAAACCACTCAGAGAGTTAATTTCCCATGATGGCACTACACTCAAAATGTTCATAGAATGTTTTTATGATTGAGATGATCCTTGATGGTATTCCATAGGAGTGCAGTGTCTTCCAGAGGGTGTTTCAGTGGACACTATCAAAAGCCTTCCTGAAGTCCACGAAGTTGATGAAGAGGGGTGTGTTCCATTCCAAGCACTGTTCTATGATGTTACACAGAGCAAAGACCTGGTCCATACATCCTCTTCCCTTCCTGAAGCCTGCTTGCTTGTGTCTAATCCTGGTGTCAATGGCTGTCTCCATGTCTCCAAGGACTCTGCAGAACACCTTGCTTGGAACAGATAGAAGGGTGATTCCACGCCAGTTGTCACAGTTCTTAGTGTTGCCTTTCTCGAGAACTTTGACAATAATTTCTTTGGACCAGTCTTCAGGGATGGTGTCACTGTTCCAAATGTTTTCGAATAGGTCCGTCAGCACTCGTGTTGATGTTGGAATGTCGGCCTTGAGCATTTCAGCATGAATGGCATCAATGCCACATGCCTTGCCACTCTACATGGTTTGGATGGCATCTTTAACCTCAGCAGAGTCAGGGGGGTTGGTTTGATTTCCAGGGTATCCTCTGTTGTTGTGATGTTAGCTGGTTGTACTTGCTCAGGGAGGTTGAGTACTTCCTGGAGTATATGGTCTTGATACTATTCCATTTCCTGTTTATGGTGGGTTCTTCTTACATTTCAGAGGAAGCCTCTGGCATGCTGAAGCGGTTTCTGAGTTCCAACACAAACTCCTTGTTTTTCTTTGGATACTGGAGTTTGTACATGTCTTCTGCTGGTGGCTTTTTGGGTTTGACTTATTCGCCTTGAGATTAATGGTGGCAGCGATTAGGTGATGGTCGCTATAGGCATCTGCGGTAAGCTCTAACATCTTGCAGTGACCTACGCCATTTACCATTAATGATATGGTCGATTTGGTTGATTGTCCTACCACTAAGTGACTGCCATGTGAGCTTATGGATGTTCTTGTGGGGGAAGATGGTACCGCCAATGAGCAGGTTGTTCAACCACACAAGTAGGTGAAGGCTTATATTTTGAAAACATTGCGAGATACCTTACAAAAGCTGTTTAGAGTAAAGGGGCACGACGATTTGTGTGACGGCTGGTTTAACCGCGGATACACGAATGACGGCTGACTTGACCGCAGTGTAGCAGCCAGCCCTGGGTTTACCCTACCTTCAGAACGACGCTCTTTGCCCTGCCATCCACAGACATCTCGGTGACCCATCTCTTCAGACCATCCTGGTACTGGGTTCCAGTTTTATTACATTGTCATCCTGACATCACATGCACACATGAAAGAGGAACTCCTTCTGGACTGTCCGGCATTAAACATTCATACCGCTAACACGCACAGCCGCTTGCCGAAACGGTATTGAACTCTTGCGGGACAATTAAGTCATCATACATGTTTTGAACTTTGAATCCACTCACATCTATCCTGAAAAGAATCAAAGGACTGTAAAAATAGAATCCTGATTGTATTGTTGGTATTGCTATTTATATGGTTGAGTTGTTTTGTAATTGCATATTTATTGCAGAGCTTATAGTAAGCGTGAGTGAGAGTGTGATTGGGCATTAGGCCACCAATTTTGAATGGGTATACTGTAATAGTTATTTAAGTAAATATTTAGAGTAGGTGTACTGAATTGTTTTTTATCTATTTATTATATTTAATATTAGTCAATATCTTATTTGGTACTGGATTGTTTTTATCTATTTATTATATTTAATATCAGTTGATAACTTACTAAATACTTACTGGGCAGAATAATAAATGTTCTCTGCATTTTGCATTGCCGACCACAGATACTTGCCCTTGTGAGTGTCTTCATTAATTAGGTGACACAAGTAACATGCAGGGAAGTGGGGTCTCAGTAACACACAATTTTAGTAGCGGAGGCAACAAATACTAGATGACCAGAATCCACAATGAGGAGATGAATGAGTGAAGGTCTGACCGGCATCTTTGGCCCAGCGCAGGATGGAGGTGACCTCGTTGCCCTTCTGCGAGCGGCACACGCCGTTGCGGGCGGCCGCGCTCACGCCGATGGTGTTCAAGTTGGTCTTCACTCCGCACAGGTAGGCCGTCGCCGTGGCAGCGCTGTCCGGGATCTGGAAGTCGACGCTGTAGGTCTGAAAGGGGTCACAAGCACACACGGATGCACGAAGGCACACACACACACACACGCATGCACCCAAGCACATGCACACAAATGCATGCAGGCATGCACACACAAATAGACACAAAAACACACAAACACACACACATATCCAAATATATACACACACACATGCACAGACACACATACATACACATACACAAACACAAACACACGCAAGCACACAGACAAACACACACACACACATAGACACACAAACACAGACCCACACACATGTACAGGCTTGAGTCATAATTAAGGTTATTTACACATTTAAGGCACTTACAATAACATGTGCATTGTCTCACATTAGTAAAGTCACACTCACACACACGATGCATGAAGGAGGGCGATCTACAGAACCAGCTCAGTATTGACACACACTCCACATGATCTACACAACCAGCTCAGTCTGGCCACACACTCCACATTATCTACACAACCAGCTCAGTATGGACACAAACTCGACATTATCTTGTTACGACCCCTCCCTTTCGGCAGCTGATTACTTCCTGCAGGAGTTGGCTGAAAGGGAGGGTCGTTAGGGCAAGTTGCTCACACCTGGCTAGGCCTCTACCCAAGGTGATATAAGCCAGCCTGGTCTCATTGTCTCTCTCTCTCTCCTAGGCTCCACGCTGCTACAGGTTCTTGGTTCTTTTGATGGCTTCCTTTTACACTCAACAGCAGCACACACATCTCACTCATCCATGCACTACATTCACCACTGATGCCACTACTCTCCACACCTCATGCTTTTGGTAGATATGATTGGTTAAGTTATAATAAAACCTCTTCTTGCTGTTAAAGCGTTGACTGTATTTGGCGGCGGCTCCTTCAACCCCGTCACCGTGGCCAAGACGGCTTTCTTGGGAGTAGGGACATAGTGGTCCTCCATATCCAGATCCCTGAGGCTGACATCTGGGGTCTCCCATGGCGGCCTCTCATCCAGCAGCAACGTAAGACACTGGTCCATCCCCCCGTCGCTCGCGAGGACATCTGACATCCTTTTGTTGTCGTCGAAGGCCACAAAGTTTTTCCTTGTTGTGCACGTTAGGCCGGGCTCCTTATAGTTCACAGACGCCTTTGGTCTGCTTGTTCGACCACCGACATCTCCACTGTCTCTAATGGTGTTGGTAACGGACATTAAACCTCTTCTTGCTGTTAAAGCGTTGACTGTATTTGGCGGCGGCTCCTTCAACCCCGTCACCGTGGCCAAGACGGCTTTCTTGGGAGTAGGGACATAGTGGTCCTCCATATCCAGATCCCTGAGGCTGACATCTGGGGTCTCCCATGGCGGCCTCTCATCCAGCAGCAACGTAAGACACTGGTCCATCCCCCCGTCGCTCGCGAGGACATCTGACATCCTTTCCTTGACCCTGCTCCCAACTGCACCAGGCTTACTATGTGGCATTATGTTGTATTGTGTTTTGTTATGATAAAACTTAAGCAGTCCAGATATTCGTAGGGGTGAGTAGCTTGTTTTGTTTATCGTTGTTTTCTCCTGTTTATCATGTAGGGAGTCAGTAAGAATCCTGTGAACTTTGCTTTCTTTGGTTTGTCTGTTAGGGAAGTTAGTTTTGGGGTTAGATTGTTTTGTTTGTTGTTTTGGCTAGGCTCACCCCGAGACTACATCAATTGAATAAATCAGCTTATGCTGGACTGCAGCCCTGTGTGCCTGGTCGTCCTTGGGAGTGGGAAAAGAGGGGAGCACCATTTGTTATGTCCGGTTCCCCTAGGCCGGTCGTAACATAAGTGGGGGCTCGTCCGGGAACAATTTACTAGGATTAAAATAGCTTGAATTTTGACTACTGGTAAATTGGCCCGGTTTAGGTTGGTGTGTGCTTCCTCCTCTTGCAGACAATGGTTTTTGGTTTGCTTTGTTGGAGTGTACACTACTTGTTGTTGGACATAGCTGATTGTGCTGCGGTTATCATCAACTGTTCTGGGAGGGGAAATGTCAGGTTGTTGTCAGTGCTGGTTATTTCTTGTAGGAATTTCAAGGAGAGGTATTTGGTCCATTTCAGTTTGTGGTGAGGGTGATTAGATTTGACTGGGGCTTTGCGGTTAGCCCTACCTGGGGTATGTTGGTATCTGTTGGAGCAGGAGTTTCTACACCCTGTTAGGTTTGGTAGCGGGTTCCTCTAGGGGACTCGTGGTGATCAATTAAGGTGGCGGCGAAGGTGGGTAGAGCTATTAGCTCGGGAGCACCTCTAGGGTTGGGAGAGGGTTGCCAGTCCTCTGGTTGCCTTCTTCACACCGCTGGTTTCGCGTGCATAAGTACCCCCCACCATTAACTGCACGAAGACTAGTGCAAGTTAGTTAGCTAGTTTTAATGGTTGTAGTTAACATCAGGATAGGGGTGGGGCTCCTGTTCACCTGTTACCTCAGGTTTTGGGTTTTCGGCGTGTCTCAGTCAAGAGTGGTAACTTGTTAGGCTGATTTGTTTTTGAGGATGGCTTCCCTGGTGGAGAGTTTCATCCAGGAACCTTCACAGGCTGAGCTAGTGGCAGACCAGAAGGCTGATTCCTCTTTAATGGAGCTGTTTGACCAAGTTGTGCCAGCATCAGAGGTGAGGGATACTGCCCAGTGCTATTTCCTCCTAAATGGGCTATTGGTTCGGACGTGGCTGTCACATGGTGATGCATCTGTAGGAGAGCCAATCTTCCAAGTTGTTGTCCCTACAAACAGTCGCAATAAAGTGCTCCAGACATCACATGGTGACGTGGCAGGTCATTTTGGCGTCCGTAAAACTTACCACCGTATATTGCAACATTTCTTCTGGCCACGCTTAAAGAGAGACGTTGCTCTTTTCGTTAAGACGTGTCATACCTGTCAGATCACTGGCAAGCCAAATCAGGTTGTTAAACCTGCTCCTCTACAGCCGATCCCCATTTGAGCATTTGATTATTGATTGTGTGGGGCCCCTACCTCGGTCCAAATCTGGACACACATATTTGCTGACTGTAATGTGTCAGGTTACCAGGTATCCTGCTGCTTACCCACTTCGCAGCATTACAGCAAAAGCTGTGGTTGGCGCTTTGACTCAGTTCATTTCAGTGTTTGGTATCCCCGTAGTTCGTAGTCCGTAGTCCGTAGGTTCTTAGTCCGTAGTCCGTAGGTTCTTAGTCCGTAGTCCGTAGGTTCTTAGTTCTTAGTCCGTAGGTCCGTAGTCCGTAGGTCCGTAGGTTCGTAGTTCGTAGTTCGTAGTCCGTCGTTCGTAGTCCGTAGTCCGTCGAATCCTAATTAGAGGGGAATTGGTTGGTTTTGAGATGAGTTGGTTGGTTTTGAGATGAGTTGGTTGGTTTTGAGATGTGTTGGTTGGTATGGAGATGAGTGGGTTGGTATGGAGATGAGTTGGTTGGTATGGTGATGAGTTGGTTGGTATGGTGAAGAGTTGGTTGGTATGGTGAAGAGTTGGTTGGTATGGTAAAGAGTTGGTTGGTATGGTAAAGAGTTGGTTGGTATGGTAAAGAGTTGGTTGGTATGGTAAAGAGTTGGTTGGTATGGTAAAGAGTTGGTTGGTATGGTAAAGAGTTGGTTGGTTGGGTTGATTGGAATTGGTTTGGCCATTTTGATTCATGCATTTACGTGAGTTTGTTTTGGTGTTTTGTTCCTGCAGCCATATAACTTAGACATCCGACACATTAAGGGGACTGACAATGTAATTGCAGATGCCCTGTCTCGGGCACCTGTGGACCCTTAGTCTAATTATTCATGCTGTCTCTCATTTCCATGCTCTCCTCTGCTCATCTCTCGGCTCTTCATTCCCTTAAAATGCTCCTTTGGTACCAAGGCTGCTGGGTTGGTGAGGATGGAGGGATGTGCTGGAGGATGCAGCCTGGAGGGAGGGCGGTACTGACTGTCAGTTATTGGTAACGTATCAACCATGACAGTTTGGGACATATTGACACTTTGTTTGATTTATAACACGAGGTGGAACCTCGTTCTTATGGAGGGGGGTGTTACGACCCCTCCCTTTCGGCAGCTGATTACTTCCTGCAGGAGTTGGCTGAAAGGGAGGGTCGTTAGGGCAAGTTGCTCACACCTGGCTAGGCCTCTACCCAAGGTGATATAAGCCAGCCTGGTCTCATTGTCTCTCTCTCTCTCCTAGGCTCCACGCTGCTACAGGTTGTTGGTTCTTGGTTCTTTTGATGGCTTCCTTTTACACTCAACAGCAGCACACACGTCTCACTCATCCATGCACTACATTCACCACTGATGCCACTACTCTCCACACCTCATGCTTTTGGTAGATATGATTGGTTAAGTTATAATAAAACCTCTTCATTTAACACTTTCAACCTGACTTGTCTCCCCTCCTTGTCACATATGCTGAGCCAGTTTGTAACAATCTACACAACCAGCTCAGTGTGGAAACACACATCGTACCACGGGTTGACCCTCGCACACGATGCATGTTGTGCTGAGAACACAGGATTTGCTCTGTCACTGGCTCCTATAGACAGCGTCCTGGTGGACAGAGAAGGCCCCACATACCCAGACTCACAGAGAAGGCCCCACATACCCAGACTCACAGCCCCTACGCCCCCCTGCTGGACAGAAAGCAGCCCCCAGAGCTGGAACATCTCAGAGGGTCTGAGTGGGAGCCAGGCTCCATGCATGGACCACTACAGATACATGTGTCTGTCTGTCTGTCTGTCTGTCTGTCTGTCTGTCTGTGTGCGTGTGTGCGTGTGTGCGTGTGTGCGTGTGTGTGTGTGTGTGTGCGTACCTTAGCCAGGCCAACATAAGGGAAGGTATCCATGTTGGTGACGGTCTCCTCCCCGCTCTGGTTCTGCAGCTGGCCCTTCAAGATACGAGCTGCCGTGTACGTTGTGATTCCCATGCCTGAACCACACACACACACCCAAAGGCACGCACGCACACACAAACACAGGCACACACACAGGCAAACACACACACACAGGCATGCACACACAAACACACACACACACACACACACAGGAACGCAAGCACACACAAACACGCACACACAGGCACACACACAGGCAAACACACACAGGCAAACACGCACGCACGCACACACGCACGCACACACGCACACACGCACACACGCACACACGCACACACGCACACAGGAACGCAAACACACACACACAGGAACGCACACACACACACACAGGAACGCACACACACACACACAGGAACGCACACACACACACACACACACACACACAGGAACGCAAACACACACACACAGGAACGCAAACACACACACACACACACACACACAGGAACGCAAGCACACACAAACACACACAAAACACACACACACAAAAAAACTATTTGTTTTATTACCTACAATCTTTCTTGAACAATGAGAATGTGATTAACTTGCGGTGTGTGTTGGTCATAGTTTAGTGTGTTTGTGTGAGAATGCGCGTGTGTGGGTGCATGCTTGTGTCTGCAGCGACAGGTGAACCTCTAGCAAAGTATTGCTTAGAATTGTACGATGGTCTGCAATGATGGAGGAAAGGATGTGATGGAGGAACGGATGTGATGTGAGTGCTCTCGTGTTGGGCTGCCTCCTGTTGGACACCTCAAACATGAACAATATGTTTTGGGTTCTGGTCAGACCCTCTAAAACATGAAGAGTGTGTGTTGGTTCTGGTCGGACCCTCTTAAACTTTGTGTGTGTGTGTTGGTTCTGGTCTGACCCTTTAAAACAAACTGTGTGATGGTTCCTCTAAAAGATGAAAAGTGTGCGTGTTGGTTCCTTTCGGACCCTCTAGAACAGGGGTCGGCAACTGGCGGCCCGCAGGCCATAACTGGCCCGCCAGACATAATATCTGGACCGCCAGATTATTCTGAAGTTATATGATTTAAAAAAATAAAATTGGAATATCGAATATCTATATCTTTTCGTTTAAATGTAAAGGGCCGGTAACAGTGAACTTATTTTTGTTTTACAACCGTTCTTGAACTTCATTGTATCAAATCCTGCTTCTACTCCCGGAAGGTTAGAGACACACTCGTCACGGGCACGCATAAGCTGCAAAGGGCTGAGCGGGAGTTATTGGAAACTATCCAATATTAAATTAAACGGAACCCCCCTCTACTACAACAACCATGGTGACCCGACATTACGTATTTTTGTGTGATACTGCACGTATAGAAAGGTCCAACAAAGGATTTAGCTCTGAGACTTTGCTGTTTAACGCAAGTAGAGTCTCTGATGAGGCTACTTCGCCTACAGTGAGTAGTGAGTCTGACGGTGAGTAGGCTAGGAACGGAGGTTTGTGTATGTGCGCAGTCAGTCAGCACCCGCCATGGTGTGTGTATATGTGCGTGTGCGCAGTGGTGGGTAGTAACGCGTTACAAGTAACGTAAATGAGTAAAAAAGTAAATTTTTCGGGTAACGAGTACTTTTCAAGTTTCTGTAATTTTACTCTTACTCAAGTAAATATTTGATTTAGAATTCTACTCTTTACTCAATTATATATTCCATTATGACTTCAATCAAATGAGTGTTTTGATAAAGACACTATCTTCGTTGACTGTAATACAAGCGTACACGTTAGCGACGCTCTCCCTAGGCTGCAACATTGTTTTGATTCCATAGCCGAGGAGACGAGTTGACAGTTACATTGGGACTAGAATCGCATGGATACAGACGCACAGGAAGATATTTTCGCCAGGGGGTGCGGGGTTATGGCCCACGTAGAGTTTATATAATTCTAAAGTTAGTATGTTACACAGGCTCTGTATTCTGCAGACCACTCAGGAACTTGTTCGTCATTGTTGTGTCTGGCTCTGTGAGTCTGCGTGCATGCTATGCGTAGGCTGGATCGCAATCACGTCAAAACAAATCTGGTTGGCCAATCAGCTAACCAAGCCAGTCTTGTTTGTCTTTAATTGGTTGTGTTCCAACGAAGCTCTTGCCTATTGTCCCATGCACAGAGCTTGGTGTAAATTAGTTTAAAATTAAATTTCTTTTTTTGTTGTACATATTGTTGTAGGCCTATGTATGTTTAATGAACAATACACACAATGAAGCAACTTGTGAAGAAATGTTTTAATGTCGCGTTTCCACTGCAGGGTGCGGTACGGTTCGGTTCGCCTCAGTCCGGTAGGGAGGGGGCGGTATAGCCCAGCTCAGTTCTGAGGTCGCGTTTCCACCGCCGACAGTACCCTTTATGGTAGGCCGGATGTCGATCGCCGCGGCAGCTACGTAAACATCGTGACATCATAGCAGCGTGACACAGTGTACAATAAAAACAATGGAAAAGTTGAACGCGACACATTAAACCAAGAGCTACCTCCCCAAGAATGCAGAGGAACGTCTCCACCTCCTTTTTCGCCCAAGCAAGCATTTTACGCAACATGTTCATTGTAAAGAATAATACCTTGAGGATACTGTTTGTTCGTTTTTATCCCCACGTCGCCCGGAAGTGACGATTCTGTCGACCAATCAACGGAGGGGGTGTGTAGCTCGAATTTTCCGGCACCCTTTCAGGCGTCTCAGTACCCTAACGGAGGAGTACTGAAGACGAGGGCAAAACGAGTACGGCTCAGTCCGGGTCACGCCCACTTTTGGCAGTGGAAACGCAATCCGTACCGCACCTTTGCGAACCGAACCATACCGCACCCTGCAGCGGAAATGCGCCATAAGTGTTCATCTCTTTCTCTCCCTCACTCACTCACGCATTCAAACACGTTATGTCTTTTTCACTGATCCAAGCACTCCAATACAAAAATGTAAAGTAGCTTGCAATTAGTAACTTTATAACAAAGAACTTTTTTACTCTTACTCAAGTAGGTTTTCCAATTGGAAAATTTACTTTTGCTCAAGTAGATTTTGAAGGAAGTAATTTTACTTTTACTTGAGTATAGATTTTCAGTACTCTCTACCCACCACTGCGTGTGCGTGTGTGTGCGCGCAGTCAGCACCCGCCATGGTGTGTGTGTGTTGTGCGTGCACTCAGTCAGCAGCACCCACCGTAGTGTGTGTTGTGTTGTGTTGCCGTGCATGAAGTGTTTTAAGAGTGGTTGGCTGCTTTTTTAGGTGCGCACTACTGCCCTCTCTCCAGCATAAGGCCTTTCTACGCTGCCAAGCCGGTTCGGTTGAGGCTTGGCACGCAGCGATTTCCCCGTCTTATTTCAAGTTTCCTGTGTAGAACCGGGGTAAAATCTCCCGTTCGTCACGGCGCGGTTTTTCTTGGTTCACTGGAGAAGGTGGGGCTGCGCACAGAGTATAGACCTCTTTAGAATAATTTGCATATTCCCGAATTAATTAATTTTTTTATGAATGAAGACACCCGCATGCAAGAATGAGATGACGTCTGTGTGTAGGCTACAAACGCGATTAACTATCAGTGCAAAAACACCGACATATTCTCTTTTTTGCTGACCACTTTTGGGTTAGGGACAGGTTAGGGTTTTTTATCCCGACAAAAGCCTCGTAAGGACGGTTCCTCTGCGTCTCTCTCGTAGATCGCATCATCTTTCAACATCTTTGTTTAATATGACTGGATCACCTTCTCTCACATTGTGGTATACCAATACCCATTCTGCCGAGGTAGTGGCACTATGCCACCAGAGTTGTTCATATAATACGCATGTACCAGATTGGAGGAAGAACGATACACGGAAGTGGATTAAAAGCACGCTATGAATCTTATTTTATCCACTTACATACACAACACACATGTTCAGCAGCTCGCAGATTTTACTTTCTCTCCAGTTAGAACTGCTGATGATCGCTGCTTTGTCTGGAGAGAGTGCAGCAACACCTCTACCCAACGTGATCAGGCATGACATGTGATTATGGCATACACTTCTTTATATGTACGTCTTTTAAGAGTCATCTAGTGCTTGGTAGGCATATGACTAAGCCAGATGACGGGCCTGCGTCTCAGTTCCAGATGCACTTTCATTAATAAATTCCTTGAACTAGCCTTTGATAATGTTCTGGCCCGCCACCTACTGTCTGGAAAAAAAAACGTACTTGAGTAAAAGACAATTTAGTTGCCGACCCCTGCTCTAGAACATGAACAATGAGCATGCATGAGTGTGTATTGGTTCTGGTCGGACACTCTAAAACTGTGTGTGTGTGTGTGTGTGTGTGTGTGTGTGTGTGTGTGTGTGTGTGTGTGTGTGTGTGTGTGTGTGTGTGTGTGTGTGTGTGTTGGTTCTGGTCGGACCCCCTAAAACAGTGTGTGTATGTGTGTGTTTGTTCTGGTCGGACCGTCTCCCAGGAATAACACGATGTTCTTGGCCACGTTGGTGTTGGGGGTCCGGTCCAGGGCAGCCTGCAGGGTCCGCTGGGCCTGAGACCTCCAGAACTCTGGGCTCTCCTCCACTGCATCACAGAGAACAGACACGCATCACCACCACATATACGGCTAGTACTATTGCTACACCACCACATCTAGAACTACTGCGACACCTCTAGTACCACCACATCTACTGCTAGGACTACTGCTAGACCTCTATTTCTACCAATACACCACCACACATACTGCTAGTTTACTGCTATATACTGTGATACCTCTAGCTCTACTGCTTTACCTCTAGTACTACTGCTACACCTCTAGTACTACTGCTATACATCTAGCACTACTGCTACACCTCTAGTACTACTGCTTCACCTCTAGTACTACTGCAACACATCTGGTACTCATGCTAAACCTCTACATCTACTGCTACAACTCTCGTACTACTGCTACACCTCTAGTACTAATGCTACACCTCTAGTTCTAGTGCTATGCCTCTGGTCAGTGGCGTAAATATCGACGTGCAACAGGGCCCAGACGGCGTCAGGGGCCCATGTAGGAAAAAAATATATATATATATCTCCCAGGACGGCAAATGTGGCGGGGGCGCCCTCTGGTGGCGCCCCCCATGATGTTACGCCACTGCCTCTGGTACTACTGCATTTTTTGGTTTGACATAATGTTTGATTTATTTATTAATATGCAAGATGGTTTTGGCTTGGTTATTTGTGTTAATTGTTTGTTTTATCTGTTTTCATTTAGTAAAAACATGTTTTGCATTTGACATGCTCAGGATGCCGTATTTGAGTTAATGAAGCGCACCTGGGCTGTGTGTATTTATAACCGCTCATTGAAAGCCCCTTTGATATATACAATATGTTAGAAAAGGTTTGTGTTGATCCTTCATGTTTTCTTTTTTCGGTGAAATAAATACCGTAAAGCTAACGGACGATCCCTGACTTTTATTTTTGGAATCAAAGGAGCGAGCGTATCTAAAAAGCCACACTCCCAAAAGACCGTGAATATTTTGATGAACCGCAAAATAAGTCACGACAACTGCTATACCAATAGTCAGACTGCTACACCTCTAATACTACTGCTATACCTCTGCTACACCTCTCGTTGTACTGCTATACCTCTAGTTTACTGCTACACCTCTACATATACTGCTACACCTCTCGTTCTACTGCTACACCTCTAGTGTTACTGCTACACCCCTAGTACTAATGCTACAATTCTAATGATAGTGCTACACCTCTAGTACTACTGCTACACCTCTAGTACTACTGCTACACCTCTAGTACTACTGCTACACCTCTAGTACTAATGCTACACCTCTAGTACTACTGCTACACCTCTAGTACTAATGCTACACCTCTAGTACTACTGCTACACCTCTACATCTTCTACTACACCACTAATACTCCTCTTAGAGCCCCCAGAGGCTGGTAAGACACCTTTAAGAGGCTGGTTCGACACCTTTAAGAGGCTTGCAGAGACTGGTAAGACACCTTTAAGAGGCTTGTTCGACACCTTTAAGATGTTTTAAGATGCTGGTAAGACACCTTTAGGAGGCTTTCAGAGGCTGGTAAGACACCTGTATGAGGCTGTCTTAACGGATCGAAGAGAGGCAGAGAGAGAGATAAGAGAGGCACTGTGCTCCTCTGTACTGAGCTGATTAATGAACCATTTGATAACTGATCGGCGCAGACCTTGAGAACCCACCCCGCTATCTCATCTGGTCCTGAAACCTTCCTGGCGTTTAATAAGTGAATAATTAACTTATGTTGCTTAATGCTGTGGGCTAGAACAGAGCCACAAGAGCCAGGGGAAATAACGGATATTAATGGTGATAATAATCATTATAATTATAATAATATTATCATTTTAACATCAGTGTTACTCAGATGGCCATCAAAACTAACAGCATCAGATTTTACCAGACTGGGAAGTATAGATAGTATGGTATAATTATTACAAACAGTACAGGTTACAAACAATGGTTTGGAGAATGGTGATTTGGTCTTCAACAATTATGTCTGACGTACAAGGTTATGTATCTACAGGCAATCAGAGGAATAAGAACAATCGTTAGAGAAGCAATATCAATGTGGACCCCATATAACAGGGTCTGGCGGTTGTCCCCAACACTTGATCCACAGTGTGATTTCATGTTCCTGCAGTAAGTTTTCAGCCAATCAGGGTTCTGTCCCTAAGCACTCAGTACGGCATTTCCTACAGAACCCTGATCTAAAGTGATCTCTCCATGGAGAGTTCTACTGTCTAAAGAATTCTTACTGCGGTTTTAGCTACAGTCCCTCGTGAATCCTCCACCATGAATAAAACAATCTCAGAATTCTTTAGTAGCCTCGCTGACCACAGCCCCGACATAGCTGTTACCAATGGGATGGTGTTGGCTGTACGGCCTACCTGTAGCGGGTGAGCTGACCCGGGACAGCAGCTGCAGGATGAGGGAGAGGGAGGTGATCAACCTGTAGGTCTCCATGTCTGTGTCTGGAGAAGGGAGGTCCTCTGCTCCTTATAAAGGTGGGAGGGCCCTGTTAATCACCACCGTCCTAAACACACAGTGTGTGTGTGTGTGTGTGTGCGTGTGTGTGTGTGTGTGTGTGTGTGTGTGTGTGTGTGTGTGTGTGTGTGTGTGTGTGTGTGTGCGTTGGTGTGTGTTGTGTGTTTGTGTGGGTGTGAGCGCTTGCGTGTGTGTATGTTTGTGAGCTGGATGGGCCATAAACGGACTGTAAATTAGAGATAATGATGACAAGTTGACAGGCGCATCAGTTAAATGGACGCACATAGAGAACAAAGTCATGCTGGGGCAAAGGGTACAGAAGAGCCCGTTAATATATTCGACATCGCTATCTAGAATCATCTGAGGGGTTCCTACTGGGAGAAAATAGCAACTTATCAGAACTAATGTTAGATCAGGATCCTTCCATCAGAAATTAATGAGCATGATGGGCACATCTGGAGAGTAGCATGAGCTGAGAACGATGTTAAATGCAGTATTTATTTATTGGTTTATTTCAGGAACATTGCACACTAATCAACAGTCAAACTGTAAGTGAGCCAGAGTTAACCTAAGAGGCTAATTTACATATGTTGTCCCCTTCAAGATATTCAAAAGGCAACCTAAAATTACAGAAATAAAATGATTGTATAAACAAAGATTAAAAACAACAAAGGTGACCAAGAAGATACAGTAACACATAGTAAGATTTAATTGAAAGACAATAGCAAACAGACAATGAAATAAGCAGCCAAATAAAACACAGCGTGCATCAAACATTGTAGGAAAGTGCACAAAGCAGTAGATTAGAACAGGGCAAACACACCTATAATAAAAGCACATATATAGCGGCATAAAGCACAAACATGCAGCACAAACATATATAGCAGCATAATGCACAGACATGCAACACCAACACATTAATTTAGATACTAACATGCACAGCACAAGACAGGCAACAGCAGAGTCCTCTTCTCAACAGTCAGCCACTTACTTCAGCCTCCTAAATCTCTCCCTCCAGACATTTCCACCACCCAATGCACTGCGTTCCTTGACTTCTTCAGCTCTAAAATCAACACCATTCACCAACAACTGGCCTCATCTCGCACCCCCTCTGATGACCCACCCTGGATGATCACCTCTGGCCAACCTCTCATCAGCTCCCTCTCTGACTTCACCCTAGTAACAGAACAGACCGTTTCAGAACTCATCCGCAAAGCCAAAACCACCACCTGTCAGCTCGATCCTCTTCCCACCTCCCTTGTCAAAGCATGTCTTCCGTCCATCTCCCCCATGATCACCAACATAATTAACTCCTCCCTCACTACTGGTACTGTACCCCCCACTCTCAAGCTGGCTGCCATCACTCCCATCCTGAAAAAACCTGGTGCTGACCCAACTGACCTTAACCATTACCGGCCCATCTCCAATCTCCCTTTCATCTCCAAAACACTTGAAAGGGTGGTTGCCGCACAACTACAGTCCCACCTCGACACTAACAATCTCCACGAACCGTTCCAATCTGGCTTCCGTCCAAAACACAGCACTGAAACAGCCCTAGTCAAAATCACCAACGACCTCCTCCTTGCAGCCGACTCTGGATTACTCACCATTCTCATCCTCCTCGATCTCAGCGCAGCATTCGACACCATCTCCCACCCTCTGCTCCTGGACCGCCTAGCTGGTATTGGGATCACTGGTGCTGCACTCTCCTGGTTTACATCCTACCTCACCGGCCGTCAACAATTTGTTCAACTAAGCAACCACAAGTCTGGGTGTTCAGGTGTCTCACTGGGTGTCCCCCAGGGGTCAGTCTTGGGTCCACTCCTCTTCACCACTTACCTCCTCCCGCTGGGCACACCCCTCCGTCACCATGGGGTCCATTTTCACTGCTACGCTGACGACACACAGGTCTACATCTCCACCAAACCCACCGCTGCCATCCCCCCCACTTCCCTCATCACGTGCCTGGAAGAGATCCGGAGCTGGTTGAGCAGGAACTTCCTGAAACTCAATGGAAACAAGACCGAGGCCCTGCTCATCGTATCCAAATCCACCCTCACTAAATCACAACACACCCCAGCTCCACTCATAATTATCGATGGATTCCCAGTACCCTTCTCCTCCAAAGTCAAGAGCCTCGGCGTCATCCTGGACAACACCCTCTCATTCGCACCCCATATTCACAACATCACCCGGACTGCATTCTTCCACCTCCGCAACATCGCCAGACTCCGCCCATCACTGACCCAATCCAGCACTGAAATCCTAGTTCACTCATTTGTCACATCACGCATAGACTACTGCAACGCCCTCCTCACCGGACTCCCCACCAAACTCATCAACAGACTGCAGATCATTCAGAACTCAGCCGCCCGGATCATCACCCGCACCAAATCATCTGACCACATCACCCCTGTCCTCATTCAACTTCACTGGCTCCCAGTACACTACCGCATCCAATACAAAACCCTACTCCTCACCTACAAAGCTCTCCACAACCTAGCCCCCAGTTATCTCTGCGACCTCCTCCAAGAATACACTCCCTCCCGCTCCCTCCGCTCAACCTCTGCTGGACTACTATGTATCCCCACATCACGACTCACTTCAATGGGTGCCCGGTCATTCAGCTGTTCAGCACCCAGGCTCTGGAACTCCCTCCCCCCACACATAAAACAGTCAGACACCATTACAACCTTCAAGTCACAACTCAAAACTCACCTGTTCAAGCTCGCACACAACGTCTAACTGATCACTGTTTTGATTGTTTTTTTGTTTTGTTTTGGTTTTATTTATTTCTTATTGCTTATGTTTATTTATTTATTTATTTATTTATTTATTTTTTCCACAATGTCTTGTTTTTTAAAAAATGTATGATGACTATATGCTCTGTAAGGTGACCTTGGGTGTTTTGAAAGGCGCCTCTAAATTAAATGTATTATTATTATTATTATTAAGACAGGAGCAGAAGACATGACAGGAGCACATAAGAGATAAGTTGCAGTCCTAATGTTCACATAACTGTTTATTAAAAAGGCATATTTTCAGCTGTGATGAAAAGGAACGGTAAGAACTAATTTCTCAAATATGTCCTGGTACTGAATTCCATTCGTGTGATGCTGTAAATGAGAATGGCTAAGGGAACTTTCTCTTCAAAAAGTATGTGAAATGTGACATTTTCAAAGCATTGATACATATCTTGTCTGCGTCAGTGGTCTGGTCATTTAATTTAAAATAAAGCGAAAATTCGGTAAGTTGAACTTAACCCTTTGACATTTTTTTACATGACATTTAAAGGACAGCTGAGAGTCGATTAGGAGGCCTAAATACTTGAACTCAGAGACAACTTGCAATTTTTTTCCTGATAGTATTATGGCTGGGTCCGGAATGCTACATTGCTTTTTTGAGAATGACATGCAGACTGTTTTCGATGTATTAAGTTGAAGGCATGATTTAATTAGCCAAGTTGAGATGTGGTTCAGTGCATTGGTGAGTTTAGCTGCAGCCTGAAGTTGGTTATATGCTACCATTCTGACATGCTGCCAATCCGACATTCTGCCAGTCCGACATGCTCCCACTCCGACATGCCACCATTCCGACATGCCCCCATTCCAACACGTTTTAGTACCGCCATTCCGACAGTCTACCAATCAGTGGCGCCAACTTTAGGTCAACATTGGGGGGGTCATAAATATTTTGTTCAAATATGTTCAACCAAAAAGTAGCCATGACTTCTCCAAAGTCCTACTTTCAGAATTTGAGGTTCATGAATTATCTCAATATTATTTATTTGTAATTTATTTGATTAATTCCAAATTTTGGTTGTGATGATGTATGAAATAACCCATTCCATCAATTGACGACTGCATTTTACAAGTGTGTTACGAGCGGTGGGGCATGCACTTATTTAACATGCCTGGGTATCTATAAATACTCTATGTAACTTAAAACTGGACAATTTATTCGTTAGAGATGGATTTAAACTCAATGCAGGACCACTATTGGAGCGGATTGGATGAACATTGGAACAAAATTAATTGTTTGGAGTGCCGCGGCAGAACAAATCAAGGAATGGGTGCAGTGCAGTTAACTTCATATCGGCCCAAAGGCAATACAATGGCCTTTACAAATTAGCAAGGCGAGAATATAGCCTAGACCCACACCTTCCCACACAAGGGGATCAATAAAAATAAACCAACAGTTTTTACACATAGAAGGCAAATCCATTAAACATAGACTGTTAAACAATATCCCCCGACCTCAGGGATGATCAGGACAGCCGGTCAGGTGAAATTGATTGAGCCTCAGAATAAAAACAGTCTTATTTTTACATGCCATAGGCCTGCGTGCAGTTGTTAGATTGCACTTAACATGTTTGCATATTTAGTCTTCTTTTTCTCGACTCTCCAGCATTCTCTCAGCATTGCAGATTCAGATTCCGATTTTATTTGTCACAAAACTCACATACACAATAAATTGCAGTGAAATGTTCTCAGTCGGCTCCATGCTAAATAGTCACATAACAAACATAACAGAACAGTAAATACATTCAAGATGTCAGAGGGTTATTGCAAATAGGAATAAAAAAGGTTACTTAAGTAAATATATAAGTGCAGTTGCTATAAAGGGCTTAATCAGTACCATTTAGATACCTGACAGCTTGGGGGTAGAAACTCTTCCTGAGTCCCTCAGTCTTTGCCACCAGTGAGCGGCATCTGCTCCCTGAGTGGAGCAGAGAGAATAGTCCGTAGCCTGGATGGCTGGGGTCTTTCAGTATGTTGGTGGTCCTGCCCTTGCACCACTTGATATAAATAATTCCTAGATTAGGGAGTGGCCCCCCTATGGTACACTCAGCTGAACGCACCACTCTCTGCAGAGCCTTAAGGTCCTGCATGGTGGTGTTCCCATACCAAGCGGTGATGTTCCCAGTCAGCATTCTCTCGATGGTGCAGGTGTAGAAGCTCTGCAGGACTGGTTTGGAGGCTCTGAATTTCTTCAGCCTCCTGAGATGGAACAGTCTCTGTCTGGCTTTCTTTACCACGGTGTCCAGGTGGGTAGACCACATCAGATCATCGGTGATCTGGACACAGAGGTACTTAAATGTATCCACCCTCTCCACAGGGGCCCCATTTATGGTTAAAGGAGTGTAGTCCCGCACCTGCGTCCTCCCAAAGTCCCCCAGCATCTCCTTAGTTTTGCTTGCATTGAGGTGGAGATTGTTTTTCTGACGCCATTGTGTCAGGCAGATCACCTCCTCCAGGTAGGCCAAATCATTGTTGTTGTGGATTAGGCCTACCACTACGGTGTCGTCAGCAAACTTTATGATGGTATTTGAATCCGCGGTGGCTGCACAATCGTGTGTGTACAGGGAGTACAGCAGAGGGGACAGAACACAGCCCTGGGGGGGCCCTGTGTTGAGGGTGAGGGAGAATGAGGTGTGCCGGCCTACTTTCACCACCTGAGGTCTCCCTGTTAAAAAGTCCAGGATCCACCTGCAGAGGGGGTCGTTCAGCCCCAGGCTCCTGAGCTTTTTGATGAGGGTGGAGGGAATGATAGTGTTAAAGGCTGAACTATAGTCCACAAATAGTAGTCTCACATAGTTCAACACTTTCCCCTTACTCTTGTTCTGGTGTGATAGGACAGTGTGCGATGTGTGAGCAATGGCATCCTCAGTGGATCTGTTGGGCCGGTACGCGAATTGTAGAGGGTCCAGGGTGTTGGGCAGTGAGGAGCAGATGTGGGCCTTGACCAGCTTCTCTAAACACTTCATCACCACAGAGGTAAGTGTCACTGGGCGATAGTCGTATGGTCTAGGCTTTTTGGGTATGGGGATGATGGTAGACCTTTTAAAGCATGTGGGGATTATGGACTGTGCCAGGGCAGGTTGAATAAAGCCGTGAACACTGGTGCCAATTGATCGGCGCAGACCTTGAGAACCCACCCCGCTATCTCATCTGGTCCTGAAACCTTCCTGGCGTTCACCAGCTTAATAATAATAATAATAATAATACATTTAATTTAGAGGCGCCTTTCAAAACACCCAAGGTCACCTTACAGAGCATATAGTCATCATACATTTTTTTTAAAAAACAAGACATTGTGGAAAAAATAAATAAATAAATAAATAAATAAATAAACATAAGCAATAAGAAATAAATAAAACTTAAGGCTTAAGGCCCCGTCCACACGAAGCCGAAATGGGCGAAACCATTCCGGTTTCGATCTATCCGGTTTCGGAGTATCTCCGTAAAGACGGAGTCAAGCAAAACCGGATAGATCTGTAGAAACGCTGTAGTACACATGCCAGGCCCATAAGGGTCGCTGCTTCTGCCACAGAAATCCAGAAGAAAAATAAATAAGAGGCGAGCATGCGCATAAAGGCTGCCCCCCGAACCACTTGCAACACAAACAAACAGTCAGTCAACAGTCTCAATAAATAATGGCTTAGCAACCCAACAAGGGACATGTTTTGCTGCAGAACGATTACAAGGCTGTAGTCCGCCATCATCTTTGTTGTTGTGAGTTCTGAGACTCCGCGGGCTTAACAGTCATTGGCTAGAGGGTCGAGGGGTGGGGCGATGAAGTCATGGTTTACGGTTTCAGTCGGTTTCAGGCGTCCACATGAATCCAAAACGAAACCGGGTAGATTTGAAACCACCTCCGAGGGTGGTTTCAGAAGTTTACGGTTTCGGTCAGCGGATTCGCCGGCTTCGTGTGGACGGAAGGCCGAACCGTACAAGACCTTTGCGGTTTCGCGATGAAATCGGCTTCGTGTGGACAGGGCCTAAATGTCCTCCTGACATCGTGTTCAGAGAGAACGAGTGGTCCTCCGCTCCCTCCTATTCCGCCACTCTCAATCCCTGGTGCAATGGCCCCTTGGCAGGTGTCAAAGCGTGCAAAAAAAGTATTGAGGTTATCAACCAACTCCTTACTTGCACCTCCAGAGGAGGGGGGCGGGGGTTTGTAGTCCATCAGGATTTTTAGCCCCTGCCATACGCTCCTGAGGTCCCCTTGCTGGAATTTGGACATCTTCTCCCCATATTCCCTCTTGGCATCCTTCACTACCTTTCTAACATTGTATGCTGCTGCTTTGTAATCATCCATATTGCCAGTCTCCAATCCTGATTTATATGCAGCCGTATGTGTTTTAAGGCATTCCGGGTATTTTTATTTATCCATGGTTTCTGGTTTACATATATTTTAACAGTCCCTTTGGGCACCTGCATGTCTGTGGTTGTGGAGATAATATCAACGAAATTCTCAGTGAGCACATCAATGTCAGTGTTAATATCTACAGTGCAGTTCTTGAACGCACCCCAAAGTGCTTTGTGGAGTGCTACTCGCATGCTGTCCTTTGATTGGTCCGTCCACCGACGCACCTGTCTCGTCGTCGGGGGTTCCCTTCATAGTTTGTTGACATACGATGGCCAGAGGAAGATAGCAGCATGGTCGCTTTTCCCTACAGTAGCAAGAGACTGGGCCTTGTATCCACCCTTAAACGGAGTATAACAATGATCCAGTGTCCTTGACCGTCTCGTAGCACAGTCAATGGGTTGATAGAGGTTTGGCATCACTCTCTTCAAATCGCCTTATTGAAATCGGCCATTAACCGCGTTCCCTTAATTAATGGCCTTGTGCGCAAAGACAGGCAGGATTTCCGACGCTGCTTTTACAGTAAACCACTTCAAAATGAACATCCAAATAACCCACAGAGTTCAGTGTTGTGGGGAAAAACGATCTGTCTAGTTACTGGACCAGATGAAATGAGACGGAGAGGTAATAAAGTCTGTCGGCACGAGGACCTTGGATTTATTAAGTAAAGTGGCAACGGTTATACAGAGTCATAAAGCGTGAGAAATCGAATATGTCTAAGTCCCTAATCAGCGCTGATGGTTCGTCCGGAGCTTCGCCTCCGTGGAAGGTCTGCTTCAGAAGAAGGTCCAGAGTCCCTGTGTGATACAGTTTTATGCTGTATCCTCCTCTCGATGAGGTGTGTGCGTTTGAGATGTGTGTGGTTCTGTGTGTTTTTGCTGGACCTTGGCTCCCAGGCCCTGGATCTTCTCCTAACGGGGGAGAGCTCCTCGTGTCTCCGGTGTGATAAATTAAAACGGGGGAGTGCCCCCCCGAAGTGTCTTGTGTGTGATAATTTAATGTGGCTCTCAGGCCCCTGGTATGGGCAGGTGTTTCTCTTGGTTCCTTCTAACGGGGGAGAGCTTCAAAGTGTCTCCTGTGTGATAAATGAATGTGGCTCTCCCGTTCTTGAGGATGACTAGTGCATTGTCTGAGTGTCTACCATTTGCCTGGGAAATGGGGCCTTCGGCTCTGGCCTTGACCTGACTATATATTATCATGTTTGTGTTCGTTGGGTTAGAGCAAGAGTTGACTATATTGTAATGTGACTGCCATGTGATGTGTTCATCAGGTTATTTTTCCCAACAGTGTCCATCAGTCCTAACATTTAGAAACAGAATCGAAAAGTCCAAGCCTGAATTGGGTCACTGGGGATTTTGGGAGAGATTGGAGAAGGGCCTTATGTCTTGGGCCAAAATACACAGCGAATGAGGGTCGGCGACTAGTCTATCCCCAATGACAAATGTCAGTGTAGGACACTAAAGCGCATGAAACTAAGACATAATCACATTATTTAATTAAAGTACAAGGATAATAGCAATGACATTTATATTAATGACGTCATGTCGGAATGGCGGGACGCTTGAAAAAAAGTTAATTTATGTTAAGACTGAACAGAAGAGGACCTAGTAAGGATTCTTGTGGGACACAAGTTAGTGAATCCAGCGCAGTAGATTTTTGATTGTTGACATTTACACACTGAGTTCTGATATGAATCTAACCACTTGAGAACGTTATTGGAGAAATTGAACGAGGAGTGTTTAGCAATGAGGACCTTATGATTAAGGTCTCAGGTCCAATAATACAGCCCCACCAGTAGTGTGCATGTTACTTGTGTGGTTGTTTAGCTATGTCTCCCCTCTCGTTCTCTGTAGGTCTCACGCCATTGGCTGTTCCTCCACCATCGTCCAACCCCCTGTCCAATCTGGGAGCTGTCTGTTGGCCAATCAGTGTCATCAGGTCTTGATAACTTGCACCTGTTTGTCTCCATTGTAACACGCCATTGTCTGCCTGTTTGTTGGCTGTGCCATGCCTTTGTTTTTGAGATGCCATAGGGGTTTAGGTGAATAGGTAAGATACCCTTGGGTGTACACTACCATCACATAGTTTTCCTCTGTTATCACATCAGGTTAGAAGCGGGGCCACCCTCTGTATGTATTAGCTAGGTTGTATGGGTGCACTAACCCTGTATTACTTTCCCACCTTTGTTTTGTAACTGTTGCACAGTAATTTCCCTCGGGATAAATAAAGCATCTTGAATCTTGAATCCTGAATCTAGTTAGTTGTCACTTTATCTTGTTTTCTTTGATTGGCTCCGCTTATAGTTCCCTATTCCCCTTGGCGGAACAGTCGCCAAATAAACACACTTATGTACCTAGTTTGCTGTTGTGCCATGCTTTATTGTCAGTCCAATAGCAACACGTGTTATGGTTCCCCTACTCCCCCCCCCTAGACGTAGCAAGCTAACATCCTGGAGCCGGAACATATTTGGGGGCTCGTCCGGGATGCTCATTGTAGGATTCCACGTCGGGCTGGCTGTGAGTTGTTCGGTGCAGGTGTGCGCATAGTGTAGCTCGTTTGTGTGTATAGGATAGGCAGTAGTTGTTTTTGTAGGGCTTGTTATGGAGGCTTTTGATTTGGGAGTCTTTTTGGCTGATCCGTCTATGGATCGGATTAACAGATGCCGGAAGGCTGATTTATATGCCATACTGGCTCATTTTGTGTTTCAAGTTCAGGGGGCCCTGATCAAAGCAAAACTTAAGGAGTGTGTCGTGGACAGTGTTGGGAAAGTTCACTTTCTTAGTGAACTAGTTCAAAGTTCAGTTCACAAATTTTAAAATGAACTAGTTCAGTTAAACGTTCATAATTCAACATTTTGAACTAAGTTCACAGTTCCAAAAAATTAACTAATTCATAGTTCTTTTTTTTCAATATGTTGCTGTGAGCTATTAGTTTTTTCCGGTATTTTGAACATTGAGCCCGCTTTGTGGTTTGTCTAGGATGAAATACAGTGGTAGAATCAATTATCGTAGCAAAATACAGTTTCTATCGTGTTTTTAGCGCATTTTGTAAATCCCATTGATTTCTGTTGGAAGACTCATTGCTTGTTGGCCGGAAACGTAAAGGGGGGGTGTTCACGTTTGGTTGTAGTCTTTTTGCTCGGTTCTAGCCCTACTGTTGAGACGGAGAACCGAGTGAAAAGACTACAACCAAACGTAAACAGCCCCCTTTTCCGTTTCCGGCCAACAAGCAATGATTCTATGAGGTATTCTTGTCCGCTGAGCTATGAGCAAGAGAGCTAACGTTATGGATTGTACATATTTATAATTCGAAATTCGTTTCAGCCTTTAAAGCACAGATACTATAGGGACTAAAGCATATAACCGCGTTGTCTGATTACAGTTGAATTCATTTTCCACAATTTAACAGCTCTCGTTTTGAAAAATAATCACCGCGCCATTCGTTTCAATGGGAATCGCGATACTTTCAACATAAAGTGTACATATTTATAATTTGAAATTCGTCCCAGCCTTTATACGACAGATAGTATAGGGTCTATAGCATATAACCACATTTTCTGATTACAGTTTAATGTAACAGTAAGCTGAACTCACCGCAACTGCAAATTAACCACACAGAGATTACCATGGCAACCGGTCAAACAACATGGCGTTCTGCACGCTGTGGCGACCCGGCCCCAGGAATGTCTCTCACGTCAGAAATACCACACTCCAAGACGCGTTCAAAGCCCGGTGGGGCGTTTATTCATTAATAAGAAAAGTAAACTGCCGGGTCGGTACCCAACGCAGGAAAAACAAAAATCATACAAGCGACTCCGTGAGCCACGCTGGCGTCCAGGGAATTGTCTGGTGCGTGCCTTGTCGGCGCACGTCTTCCTGGTGTGCGCCGCCGGGGAAATCCGTTAAATCCAGCAGTCTGCTTTGCCGTATCGGGTCCTGGGGTTACTCTCGTCCGCTCTGTCTCCCGGTTTCCCTCTCTGGGAAAACAAACAGCTTTTTAAAGGGTGCCTCACCCTCCGTCGCAGGTGTTCTCCATTCTGTTGATTGGCGTTACGCAATGGATGCTCTTTGGCTCCGGCTGGTGGATATCGGCGGTATACGCCCTCCACCACCTCTCCCTTGGGCCGCCTGGCCTGAGGGTTTGGGGCCGGGTTGCCACACTCCTCCAGTGCTGGTTGAAGCCTCGGGTCGTCTCTGAGTGCCCAGAGACAGGCATCTCGGCGGGATAGAGCGTCAGCGTTGGCGTGTTCTCTGCCCGGTCTGTGGTCCACCTGGAATCTGAAGTCCTGGAGGGCCAGGAACCACCTCGTTACCCGGGCGTTGGAGTCCTTCGCGGTAGCCATCCATTTGAGTGGCGCATGGTCGGTGACGAGCGTGAACTCCCGGCCCAGGAGATAGTACCTCAGCTTGTCCAGCGCCCACTTGAAGGCCAGGGCCTCTTTCTCCACAGTCGAGTAGTTCTTCTCGTTGGGGAGGAGCTTTCTGCTGACGTACATCACTGGGTGTTCCTCTCCCCCCTGGACCTGGGAGAGTACCGCTCCCAATCCCACTTCCGATGCGTCGGTGAGGACTAACAGGGGCAGAGAGAAGTTAGGGGTTAGTAGGACTGGCTCCGAGCAGAGGGCTCGTCTGACGTCTCCGAAGGCTCTCTCGGCCGCGTCTGACCACGTTACCCGGTCTGGTAGGGCCTTCCGGGTCAGATCATTTAGGGGGCTGGCGAGGGTCGCAAAGCCGAGGATAAACCTCTGATAGTACCCTACCAGACCAAGAAACGACTTCACCTGTTTTTTCGAGGTGGGGCGGGGCCAGTCCCTGATGGCGGCGACCTTGCTCTCTTGGGATCGGACGTTCCCCCGTCCGACTTGGTACCCCAGGTAGGATGTTTCCTCCAGCCCCAGGCGGCACTTGGCGGGGTTGGCGGTGAGTCCGGCCCTCCTCAGCTCTCCAAGGACCGCCCACCACTGTCGGAGATGGACATCCCAGCTGGCGCTGTGGATGATGATATCACCGATGTATGCTGCTGCATACGCCTGGTGCGGCCGAAGGAGCTGGTCCATCATCCTCTGGAATTTGGCGGGCGCGCCGTGGATGCCGAACGGGAGGACCGTGTACTGGTATAATCCCCCCGGGGTGGCAAACGCCGTTTTCTCCCGGGCGGTTCGGCTGAGCGGCACCTGCCAGTACCCCTTGGTGAGGTCGAGGGTGGTGAGGTAACGGGCGGGTCCGAGTCGCTCTATCAGGTCATCGACCCTGGGCATGGGATAGGCGTCAAAGTCCGAGACCTCATTGAGTCTCCGGAAATCATTACAGAACCTAAAGGTTCCATCGGGTTTGGGGACTAGAACGATGGAGCTGGACCAGGCGCTGCGTGACTCCTCGATGACCCGGAGCTGGAGCATCCTGGCGACTTCCTCACGGATCGCGTTCCTACGGGCCTCCGGTACCCGGTAGGGGGGTACGCGCACCGTGACGCCTGGTGCCGTCTTTATGTCATGCTGGGCCACTGTGGTCCTCCCTGGAATCTCTGAGAAGACGTCCTGGTGTTGCAGGACGACTTCCTCGAGGTCTTGCTTCTGGGCAGGGCTGAGGTCCTCTCCCATGGGCACTACCGGTGTGTCGCGTCGGGCGGCCAGGACCAGGGGTGCCGGTGCCGGTGGATCAGCTCCCGTTCGCCACTGCTTCAGGAGGTTGACGTGGTAGAGCTGGGTGGGTTTACGCCTCCCAGGTTGCCGTACCCTGTAGTTCACCTCCCCGACCCGGTCGACCACCTCGTAGGGCCCCTGCCACTTGGCTAAGAACTTGCACTCCGCCGTCGGTATGAGCACCAGAACCAGGTCGCCGGGCTGAAATATGCGCAGCTGGGCTCCCCGGTTGTAGACCCGGGCTTGGGCTAACTGGGCCTGTTTTAGATGGTTCCGGACGATGGGCCAGACCTGAGCCATGCGGTCCCTCACCTGCTCCACATGGTCCACCAGGGTGCGATGGGGGGATGGCCGACTCTCCCACGCCTCCTTGGCGAGGTCGAGGAGTCCCCTTGGTCTTCTCCCATACAACAGCTCAAAGGGGGAGAAACCCGTGGAGGCTTGGGGCACTTCACGGACTGCGAACAGGACATGGGGCAGGAGCTGGTCCCAGTTTTTTCCGTCGGTGTCCATGGCTTTCTTAAGCATCTGCTTCAGGGTTTTATTAAAGCGCTCCACGAGCCCGTCGGTCTGGGGGTGGTACACCGATGTCCGGAGCTGTTTGACCTGGAGGAGGCTGAGCAGTTCTTTCATTACCCGTAACATAAAGCAAGTCCCCTGGTCTGTGAGCACCTCCCTGGCTATCCCTACCAGACTGAACAGGAGTATCAGCTCCTTAGCGACCGCCTTGGTAGTGGCGGCGCGGATTGGTAGGGCTTCCGGATACCGGGTAGCATAGTCCACTAGCACTAGAATGTACCTATGTCCCCGGCTGGTCTTTGGGAGAGGTCCGACAATATCTAGGGCTAACCGGTCGAATGGTACCTCGATTATAGGCATGGGGATTAACGGGCTCCGGACCGAGGGTCTCGGGGCCGTTCGCTGGCAGTCGGGGCAGGCCTGGCAGTATTGGACTACGTCTTTTTTCACCCCGGGCCAATAGAACCGGTCTAAAATCCAATCTCTGGTCTTGTCCATGCCTAGGTGGGCTCCTAATAGATGGGTGTGGGCCATAAACAGCACTTTGCTAACATAGGGTCGGGGTACCACCAGTTGTTCAGTCACCACTCCCCCCCGCTCTCCTACCCGATACAGCATTCCTCCCCTTGTGCTGAAGTGAGGGTGTGGCCGGCACCTCACCGACTCCCTCGCTTGGCCGTCGTGGGCGAGGACATGGCTCCAGGCGTGCTTCAAGGCCTCATCCTGCAGCTGGGCACTGGCGAACTGTCCGGGTCGAGTCGTCCCTCCCCCCCCGGTCGGAAGAAAATCCGAGAATTCAGTGAGAGGCGAGCTCTCTGCCTCTCCTGGTGGGCCGGTCTGTTCGGTGGCCGCCAGGGTGTCTGGGGTGTCCGGTGGGGGCTCCCTCCCGTCGAGGGGCCTGGGGTGCCCGGAGGGGTGGGGCCATCCTCCTCGGGGCCTTCGTCCTCTGTAGACGTTTCTGCCGGGGCTGAATGGGCCACCCTAGCCCCGCAGGCGGGTCTGCCGGTACGACCGTGTCGTTGTGGCGGGCCCCGCAGGGGTCGGTAACACAGTTCAAGGTACCAAAGTCTGGTGAATATGGGGCAGTCTCTCCCAATTAATAGGGGCACGGGGAGATGTGGTACGATCCCGGCCCGTGCCGTGTACATCCCACGGGGGGTCCGCACTACCACGTTGCAGGTTTCGTACGTGCGTGTGTCCCCGTGCACAGGCGACCTTTATGGGTTCTCCACACCATCCCCCAGCTAGGTCCGGGCGTAGGAGGGTCACGACACTGCCGGTGTCCAGGAGGGCCTGTGTGTCCTGATTCCCCACCCGCACTGGGAGGGTTGGGACCACGGGCTTCTGGTGCGCCCAACACGTGGTCAGGAGACACGGTTCTGCCCGTCCCTGGTCTGGACGTCATGGATACATCCCGGCTCCCGGGACACTGTCTGGCTAGGTGTCCGGTCCGCCCCAGTGCTAATTTCGTTAACGAAAAATATGACGAAAAATGTTCGTCAACGACCTTTTTTCCGTGACTAAGACGAGACGTTGACGAGCTAAAAATAGATCTGTGATAATAAAAACGATGACGAAATGTCATTTTGTTTTCGTTGACGAGACGAGACAGGACGAAAATGTTATTGGTGTGCTATTTGGACATTCAAAATGCACGATATTTTCCAATCAGTACACTCCCGTAAGGTTCTTATGCAACTGTTCACTCCTCCAGTAAATAGGACGGACCTTAGCTACGACTTGGCAACGGGAGGTATGGTCCACTCAGCTATGAGCTAACGTTATGCATTGTACATGATTCGAAATTCTTCCCAGCTTTTATTCCACAGATACTAGGGTCTATAGCATATAACCGCGTTGTCTGATTACAGTTTAATTCATTTTTCACAATTTACCGGCTCTTGTTTTGAAGAAAATCACCGCGCCATTCGTTTCAATGGGAATCGCCACGGTCTATACTCTGACTTCAACATAAGGTGGACTTTGAAATTCGTCCCAGCCTTTATACCCAAGATACTATCGGGTTTATAGCATATAACCGCGTTTTCTGATTACAGTTTAATGCATTTTTCACAATTTACCAGCTATCGTTTTGAAGGCTGAACAGACAAGAGTAGTAAAGTGTGACGTCACGTTTCGAGAGCAACAGATTTTCGGTTCTACACAACCAAATTAACAAGGGGAAATCCTATGGCACACAAACCTTTTATAGAAAAGGAACAATCTTTTTGCGAATTGATTTGTGAGTTTGCTTTACCAATGATGTAAGTAATATTGAGAATAGATTGTCTTCATATTAAAAAAAAAACTAAACTAAACTAACGTTGACCAACTTTTCCTTTTAATACCCCAGGGGAATACATGAACGCCTCGACATTTTTCGATTGGTAGTGATTTTCACCTCTTGAAATTGATTTATTTTAATTTTGAAAGAAACAACACATGGAAGCAATGGAGAACACCATCTCTCGTTCGGTTGTTTAGAACTGAAAATCCGGTTGCCAGGACAACGTAACGTTTTCACTTTAGTACTCTATTTGAGTGGAACAACTTAGCAGGTGTCCATATAGCCTATATAGGGTTAGCCTAATTGAACTAGTTTAAAAAGAGAAAACATTTTGACTAAAAGTAATGACTAAAAGTTGACTAAAATGTAAGGAATTTTCGTTGACTAAAACTAGACTAAAACTACAAAGGAAAACAATGACTAAAATGTGACTAAATATACTAAGCATTTTCGTCAAAAGACTAAGACTAAGACTAAATCTAAAATAGCTGACAAAATTAACACTGGTCCGCCCGCAGCTGAAACACCGCCGGTCCTCTCGGGGCTCCTGGGAGAGGGTCGGCGGTCCCGGTGGGGGTGTTCGAGAGAAGGCCACCTTGTTTGATCGGTGGTGCACCGCCACTAAAACTACAGATTTTTCCTTCTTCGAGAATTAGTCCTGCTGGAGGAATTTAAGAATAGTATATCCGAACGAATAGTAACATACTTGAATGAGCAAAAAGTGATGTCACTGTCCCAGGCAGCTGTATTAGCGGACGAGTTTGTACTGACCCACAAGCCCGCTCATTTGTTCTCTACCTCTTCCACCACTCAGTTTCGCAAGTCAGTTTTGCTTCCTTTACGCTCTAGGGAGGAACGGGAGTGTTTTTATTGTCATGAACTTGGCCATTTAATTGCTGACTGTAGGGGACACAAATGAGGTTACAGGTTCTACCCCTGTGCCCCCTCCACAGCCTGATAAGAACAGTGTCGTTGAGTGTGCTGGCCTTAGTCTCGACCCATTGCCTCTACCGATAAATCGTGATAAGCTGGTTGCTATGCAAAGATAGATTCTAGACTGGAACCGTATTATGTGAAGGCTGTTACTCCGGGTGGTGATGTCGACGGTAAGGTGGGTTACTTCCTAGATAATGCTCTTCTCAAGCGTAAGTGGACTTCATCTCTTGATTCAGAACGTGACTGGAGTGTGATCTATCAGATTGTAGTACCTGTTGCATATCAACAGGATATTCTATCACTTGCTCATAGTCACGTATGGTAAGTATTCTAAGGCACTAATATTGGCCAGGTCTGAAACGTGATGTAGCTGCATTCTGCCGTACTTGTCACACCTGTCAGGTCACAGGAAAACCAAACCAGGTTATTCCACCCGCTCCTCTCTGTCCGATACCCGTGTTAAGTGAGCCTTTTGAGCATGTGTTAGTTGATTGTGTTGGCCCATTGACTAAGTCTAGGACTGGTAACCAGTTTTTATTGACGATTATATGTGTTGCTACACATTATCCAGAGGCTATTCCCTTTCAGAAAATCACTTCTCAGGCAGTAGTCAAGGCTTTGATTAAGTTTTTCTCGACGTTTGGGCTCCCGAAAGTTGTGCAAACTGATCAAGGAACAAATTTCCTTTCTAACCTTTTTGGGCAGGAATTGACATCTTTGTCTAGTACACATAGAGTTTCCAGTGCCTACCACCCTGAGTCTCAAGGTGCCCTCGAACGTTGGCACCAGACGCTTAAATCCATACTGCGAAAGTACTGTCTCGAGACCGGGAGGGACTGGGATGAGGGTGTTCCTTAGGGTTTAGTCCGGCTGACCTTGTTTTTGGACATACGGTACGTGGCCCTCTCAGAGTTCTGAAAGACCAGCTTAGCTCGGGTAGTGCTTCTTCTCAAAATGTATTAACTTATGTGAGCCGGTTCCGTGAATGGTTGCACAGTGCCTGTGCCCTCGCTAGGGAAGGTCTGTCCGCCTCACAGAAGCGGATGAAGCGTCACTTTGATGAGAAGGCTGTCCCACGTTCACTGCAGACTGGTGACCAGGTTCTAGTTCTGCTGCCCATTCCCGGATCCTCTCTCTCTGCCCGTTTCTCCGGTCCTTATTGTGTGGGACGGAAGTTGAGTGACACAGATTATGTTATACAGACCCCAGATCGGAGGCGCAAGTCAAGAGTTTGCCATGTCAACATGCTTAAGTTGTATCATGCAAAAGTTACTCCTCATGAGGACTCCGTAGAAGGGTCTACGGGTCAAGTCTAGTCTGCCGTTCCAGCTGTATTGGTTCCAGGCTCCTACCAGGTTACCGAGGGTGATTGACACGCATCTGACCTATCTGGATAAGGAACATAGGGCTGACATGGTAGCCCTAATACGTGGGTTCCCTTGTCTGTTCAGTGATGTTCCTTCCCTGACCACCGTTTTGAAACATGATATAGATGTGGGAGGTGCAGCACCTATCAGGCAGCATCCATATCGTGTTAACGCTACAAAAAGGTTGATCATGATGCAGGAGGTGTCTTATTTAGTAGAGAATAATCTGACAACTTCGAGCTCTAGCCCTTGGAGTTCACCATTCCTCTTGGTACCCAAGCCGGATGGCACGTTCCGTTTCTGTACGGATTATAGGAAGGTGAACGATTCCTGACTCTTACCCGTTGTCGCGTATTGATGATTGTGTGGACACCATTGGGTCTGCCCGGTACGTGACAAAGCTGGATCTGTTAAAGGGATATTGGCAAGTCCCACTGACTGCTCGTGCTTTGGAGATCGGAAGATTCAGCAGTACGGTGGCGTTTGGGATGCGGAATGCACCAGCCAATTTCCAGCGCTTGGTGAATATCGTTTTAGCTGACGTCCCACACTGTGCTGCATACCTCGATGATGTGGTTGTGTATTCGTCTGATTGGGCCGCTCATGTAAATACCTTGACAACAGTGTTCCAGCGTTTGGCGAGGGCTTCCTTGACGCTGAATTTGGCAAAATGTGAGTTCGGTAGGGCTACGGTTACTTACCTTGGTAAACAGGTTGGGGGTGGTGAAGTGCGCCCCGTGGAGGCTAAGGTGACTGCTATCACTGCCTTCCCAGTGCCCACCACCCGGCGTGAGCTGCGCCGCTTCTTGGGTATGGCTGGGTACTATCGTGGTTTCTGTAGGAATCTTTCCTCTGTTGTCGGCCCGCTGACTAGTCTGTTGAGCCCCTTGGTCCCGTTTGCGTGGTCTCCAGATTGCCAACACGCTTTTGTTTCCATTAAGGCTCTGCTTTGTAGTACCCCTGTTCTGGTGGCTCCTGACTTTGAGAAACCATTCAAGATGGAGGTAGACGCATGTAATGTAGGTGCCGGTGCCGTTCTTATCCAGGAGGATTCCAACGGTCTGGACCATCCGGTCTGCTACTTCTCGCGGAAGTTCAATGAGTGCCAGACACGGTATTCTACTATCGAACAGGAAGCTCTGGCTTTGCTGTTTGCCCTCCAGTTTTTTGAAGTTTATTTGGGATCGAGTTCTAGGCCTATTGTGGTCTACATGGATCACAATCCACTGGTATTTCTCCACCGAATGTATAATCAGAACCAGCGCCTCATGCGGTGGGCGCTGATTGTGCAGGGGTACAACCTGGTGATTCATCACAAGAAGGGCTCCGAGAATGTGTGTGCGGATGCCCTTCCTCGTGCCGGATGTTTGCTCTTATGGGTGGGGGTGTTACGTGTGTGGTTGTTTTCCTGTGTCTCCCCTCTCGTTCTCTGTAGGTCTCATGCCATTGGCTGTTCCTCCACCATCGTCCAACCCCCTGTCCAAACTGGGAGCTGTCTGTTGGCCAATCAGTGTCATCAGGCCTTGATGACTTGCACCTGTTTGTCTCCATTGTAACACGCCATTGTCTGCCTGTTTGTTGGCTGTGTCATGCCGTTGCCTTTGTTTTTGAGATGCCATAGGGGTTTAGGTGAATAGGTAAGATACACTTGGGTGTACACTACCATCACGTAGTTTTCCTCTGTTATCACATCAGGTTAGAAGCGGGGCCACCCTCTGTATGTATTAGCTAGGTTGTATGGGTGCACTAGTTAGTTGTCACTTTATCTTGTTTTCTTTGATTTGGCTCCGCTTATAGTTCCCTATTCCCCTTGGCGGAACACTCGCTAAATAAATACACTCATGTACTTAGTTTGCTGTTGTGCCATGCTTTATTGTCAGTCCAACAGCAACATCTGTTATGGTTCCCCTACTCCCCCCCCCTAGACGTAGCAAGCTAACATCCTGGAGCCGTAACAGTGCATCATAGACTTAATGTTTTAAAGTAAGAGACAGTTGACGGGGGCACTGTGGAGCAAGTTATGGGGTCAGACGTGTATAGTCTAGCTTCGCTGAACAATACACAAATAACGAATTAGAAAAGGCAATTTATTTGCAGTTAATCGTTAAAACACAGCATTATCAAGATTCCGGAACAATATTCATTGTTTTTCTGAGTAATGGAGAAATCCAGGAGACTTGCAGTGGGTGCATCTGAGTCAGGGCCAAGTTTGCCCACGCAATGTCCTAGTTCGCCTGTGTCATCCTCACCGCAGCAGACACATCCTTGTCAGACTGATGCTGCTATCCATTTGGATGTACGAAGTGGTAAAGTCGCCAATCTCCCAGCTTTCTTGCGGCATTTCACTGAGGCACGCCCCCTTTCGGTCGTAGTATCTCGTCGCTTTCAAAGTAGAGCGAGCAGATCTGTACAACTAGCAAACAAGATGGCTGCGCCCATAGTCAATGGGGATTGAGCTGTATTTTCTTTGTATTTGTAACACGTTGGAGGTTATAATGTCAATTTTAAATCCTCTTACACACTTGATTTCATTGCTGCTTTAATCCGGTCACCAATTTATGGTCTTGCTTTGCGTGAAATTCAATGTAAAGTTGTGTTTTCAAGCTGGTTTGCCAAAGAGGCTATGTTGCTAATGATGACTAGCCCGCTACTACCCCTCGTGGCTCGACAGAAACACGACAGCACTTGTTGAAATAAAAATTGGTGAAAATGGCAAAATATTATTGCAATGTAAAAGGCTTGCAATGTTAATGTTTCTGTAAAGGCTGGCAACCATTAAACACTTGATTATTTATTTTTTCCAAAATAGTTTTCTTCTTAAACTCGTCGGACACAAATAGCAAACTGGAAGGCTGGAGCATGGGAAATACGTCACGTTCTCGCTGAAGCTGGTCGTTCGTACCAGCCTACCATCAAAATGGATAGCAGCATAAGTATGAGTTGCTTTCCTCCTTGCGTGGAGACTTTGTTGACATGATGAAAAATGGAGGTGAGGGAAATGTTGGAGATTGAAATGGCGACAATTAGAACGGATTGCAGTGTTCTTCAGGGAAAGAGGGGTCGAATCCAAAGGAATAGCTTTAAAGAGACTTTATTTGTATAAAGTATTTTCGGTATGGTAACTGATGCTCTGAAGTAAAGAGAGATTGAAGATGTGTTCTAAGCACGTGCGAGAGTATTCTCCTAGCTGATCAATAGACCTAACCCTGTGTCTAATCGCTGCCGAGAGAGTTCTAGCCTGCCTCCACGATGTGGAGGCTTTTTTATGGACTCAGGGAGGACCGGAAGACTTGGAGAGGAACCGGTGGGACGTAATCCTCGGTTTTCCTCGCCTGGTCTGTGGTGCTGCCCTCTGTGGATAAAGTATCTATTGCAGCCTTCAGTAAGGTCTTGCTCCCCTTGTGGCTATGTATAGTATTTACGGCTTATATGTTTGGTCCTACCCCCTATTGGTTAAGTGAGGGAAATACAGCTTGTGTTCCTAAAATACGTAACAGGATGTCCGCGCGATTAGGACGGGCTTTATTCACCGCCATCGCCGAAGTTGTTAAGGCCGATTCATACCTCCGGATCCGGACGAAATTCGTCCGTCCGTACCAAACATTGTCTCCGGGACTACCCTTCATACCTCCGTCCGGTTTCAGCGTTGTTATGGATGTTACGCAATACATCCTCTAGAGGGCAGTGACTGTCGTTTCACAAATTAACGGCATCGACAATCGCAAACATGACATCTGTAGAGATGATTTTGCTTTGCGTCATCCGAAATCGGCAAAAAGTGTGCGGTGGCATGTGACACCCCTCACCAACCCGCAGATTATCTCCTCAAAATGTTGTTAAATGACCAGTTACAACTCATTGCCAAAGCAGGGGAAAAATGAAATAAAAAGGTCAGGTTTATAGTATAATATAAGTATAAAACGTTAAATACAATATATACATATCAGATATTATACTATATCTGTTTTCGCGAATGGTCTGACTTTTGACTCTATACTGCCGCCTCGATTTCCGGTGGTATTGCTCCGGTTCTCCCGGAGCACTCCGGATTCGTAAGCTCAGAGGCGACGGACCCATTTACGGACGAAACACCTCCGGGACCGGACGAAACAGCCCGTATCCGTATTTACCGTAGGCTGTGAATGGGCCTTTAAGTGTCTTGCTCAGGGACACATCAACACTCAGCTAGGAGGAGCAAACGATGTGCTTGGGGTACATGTAACACGGACAGGCGCTATCCCGAGAGGCTGCAGAATACCAACTTAATTTAAGATGGTTACCCTGTTTGTATTGTAAACTTTTGGACATACCCCTCCATAGCGTAATGTGGTCCCTTTCGATTGATCCTGGAAGAAATAAAAGCTTTTCTCGCCCTAAACTTCTCCAAAACCTGCTTTGATAGACTGTCGGCTGACATTTTTCCATGTTTTTGTTATCGAGTCTGGTTTGTTTGACCTACGGGGGGCGTGACTTAACGACAGGTCCATAGTTTCAGTCATGGACCCATCAAGGTTTCAGTATTTATGTTCGCTCACACTGCTTAGGGCCCTTACATAGTCGACGCGAGCGACGCGCGTAAACGACGTGAGTGAAGGCTGGTTTATGCTCGGTTACGTAAGCGTAAGCGCAAGCGCAAGAGGCCCTTGCGCGCCCTTGCGCCCCCCTTGCGCGACTTCTCACGTCTTGCGTGCGTCGGGCGATTTTTCTAGACTTGCGTCATTTTTTACGTAAGCTTTTACGCGAGCCGCCCAGCCTGCAAGGCTGTGATTGGTTTGCTGGTCTGGTTACTACTTCCTGTCTGGAGTATCACCCGGCAGGCTCATATACAAAAGCATTAACCTGAAGTGAAGTTAACTTTGCTGCCAACACATTATGTCGTTTTAAAATGTAGAGAGATATGCACATTTATACAACCCCAATGATCAACAACTTCATCACCCCTGTTCCTCTGTCTGTTGCCATCATTCACTATGGGGAGAACACGATCTGGCACATAAACAAACCAACGACTCCCACAGACAAAGACGTCATTCTCGAGGTCGTCTTCAACGAAAAACTTTCCTCCACATATTACTCCACCTACTGTTCTGGCGGTAAATTGCTTGGCAACACGCGCAACACGCGCAACCTAAAAGGGAGCATGAATTGCTTTGAGTAAATTTTGCGCAACAACGTAACACCAACGCTGAAGCATGCAGCCGCCTTAACGCGAGCGTCGCGCTTCCTTTCATAAGGCTGGTTTATGCTCGGTTACGTAAGCGTAAGCGCAAGAGGCCCTTGCGCGCCCTTGCGCCCCCCTTGCGCGACTTCTCACGTCTTGCGTGCGTCGGGCGATTTTTCTAGACTTGCGTCATTTTTTACGTAAGCTTTTACGCGAGCCGCCCAGCCTGCAAGGCTGTGATTGGTTTGCTGGTCTGGTTACTACTTCCTGTCTGGAGTATCACCCGGCAGGCTCATATACAAAAGCATTAACCTGAAGTGAAGTTAACTTTGCTGCCAACACATTATGTCGTTTTAAAATGTAGAGAGATATGCACATTTATACAACCCCAATGATCAACAACTTCATCACCCCTGTTCCTCTGTCTGTTGCCATCATTCACTATGGGGAGAACACGATCTGGCACATAAACAAACCAACGACTCCCACAGACAAAGACGTCATTCTCGAGGTCGTCTTCAACGAAAAACTTTCCTCCACATATTACTCCACCTACTGTTCTGGCGGTAAATTGCTTGGCAACACGCGCAACACGCGCAACCTAAAAGGGAGCATGAATTGCTTTGAGTAAATTTTGCGCAACAACGTAACACCAACGCTGAAGCATGCAGCCGCCTTAACGCGAGCGTCGCGCTTCCTTTCATAAGGCTGGTTTATGCTCGGTTACGTAAGCGTAAGCGCAAGAGGCCCTTGCGCGCCCTTGCGCCCCCCTTGCGCGACTTCTCACGTCTTGCGTGCGTCGGGCGATTTTTCTAGACTTGCGTCATTTTTTACGTAAGCTTTTACGCGAGCCGCCCAGCCTGCAAGGCTGTGATTGGTTTGCTGGTCTGGTTACTACTTCCTGTCTGGAGTATCACCCGGCAGGCTCATATACAAAAGCATTAACCTGAAGTGAAGTTAACTTTGCTGCCAACACATTATGTCGTTTTAAAATGTAGAGAGATATGCACATGTATACAACCCCAATGATCAACAACTTCATCACCCCTGTTCCTCTGTCTGTTGCCATTAGGGATGGGCAAAATGATTCTTTTCCGGGAACTAGTTCTTTCAGTTCAGTTCACTATAACGATTCGTTTATTTGATTCGTTCGTTTTGATTCGTTCGTTACGTCAGATTACATCTTAAAAAAAATTAAAAATAAAAAAACTTTTTTTTATAATTTTTTTTTTTTTTTTTAAATTGGTCATGGGTCCGGATAGGACCGTTAAGACCGCAGTCCGCCGTTTGGAGATGCCTGCTGTATAGTATGTCGAACGTCCCACCAATATTTATACCACTTGCTTACTCTCTATATTTCATTCATGGTTTTACATTTATAATTTTATTTTACTTTACATTTAATTCTTCATTGTTCAGGCATTACAGAACTTGCATGGTCATAAATAAAAAATACGAACTGCAGTTTAATTTCTTTGTTTGTTCTTAAATTGACGTAGAATGGAGCAAAGACTCCTGGGATTGGGAAATGCGTTTATCCAATAAACAGATGGAGGTCAAGTCTATTTTCGAAAAAATGTAGGGGGATATATGAGTCGAATGGTATGACCCAAGATACGTCAGAGAGAGAAAGCGCGCATATTCGACGGTACCGCCTTGTCATTGGTTTACCCAGGTGCCATTCCAACACCATTGCTACCTCTCATTGGCTGAATCTTTGAGGAAGTTGTAGACTCAATCAATATAAGTCGCGGGGAGACGGAGCTCTGTTCGTTTGTATATTTTATTTACGTGACCATATGTTTGGTTGATGTTAAAAAAAAAGAATCAAAGAACCAGTTCTTCTTGTTTTGGGGAACCAGTTCTTGTCATTCACGTTCGGGATTCGTTCGTTGTAACGAATCAGTCGCGACCGACACATCCCTAGTTGCCATCATTCACTGTGTATGGGGAGAACACGATCTGGCACATAAACAAACCAACGACTCCCACAGACAAAGACGTCATTCTCGAGGTCGTCTTCAACGAAAAACTTTCCTCCACATATTACTCCACCTACTGTTCTGGCGGTAAATTGCTTGGCAACACGCGCAACACGCGCAACCTAAAAGGGAGCATGAATTGCTTTGAGTAAATTTTGCGCAACAACGTAACACCAACGCTGAAGCATGCAGCCGCCTATAGTCTACACAGCATACGCGAACGTCGCGGGCAATGCATGACATGCAATACACCACTCACGCCATGGGTGGCAGCAGAGTCACGGGTGTTTTCGCTGGGGGACGTTCCAGGTGACGTTCCGATCAAAGTGGCTACGGAAGATGAGTGATGAAGCGCAGAGATATGCGGTGGTATGTGCGCCCTTTAAATACCACACGATATCAGGATGGGGAATTTGTTTCTCTGGTGCTTCCAATGCGAAGCATGGACGAGGAGAGGCATTTCCCGTATTTTCGGATGTCGGCGCCAAAGTTTGATGATCTCCTTTCGCGAGTCATCCGATATCTTCACGACTCACCAAAACCAGCCCTTGTCAGGGAGCAGCTGGCAGATTATTTTTTGTCAGATGCTGGCGTGTTTCCCCACCAGTACAATGTGCTACGATTGGGTATGCGCACTGACCAATAAATGTATATACATTGGTCACTTGGAAGCATGACTTTTGATTCATTAGTTATCATGTTACACAAGTTACCTAATTTGGTTTACGTCAAACTCATTAATTCATATCCATATAAAATGTTTATACAACGAGCTATTGCCGTGACAGATGAATGAATTATTTAAGTGTAGGCCTATAGCCAAAGGCTTTAAGCTATAGCGCATAATGTCCACAGAAATTATATGGTAGGCAAAATTATTAGAGAAAAGGGGTTTATTTATCAAATACAGAAAATAGTCCCACCATACACGCACACATTTTTCATTCACTACACACTCACGCTTTCAAATTTCATTCACTCAAAGAGGCTACTGAACTTATGTTTCACACAGAACATGAACATTTATGTTTCACATAGAACGTGAACACAAAACATTACGTAATTAATTCAAATAGGCTAATTCTAAAACAAATAAGGCCAGCAATAGAACGAATATCGGGTGACAAGAAGATCATTAAAATGGCTCACAATCCCGCATCAACTGTCTGATGTCGCGCATCAAAATAGCACTTTGACCCTGTGGAAGGGTTCGCATAAATTGGCTCAGATAATTAGTAAAAGAGACGTCAAGTCATTCTTATCACGTTCCCGCATCCTCTCATATGTTCTTCTGTAAATATAACCTATAGTAGTAATAATGTACAATATTTGCAGTATCGCCCCCACCGACAACGCTTGGTATTGCATGGATCGGCGCGTCGCGTATCAAAAATTTGGAGGACGCGTTTTGCTACGCTTCGACGCTGGCCGAAGCGTCGCGTAGCGTAGCTTTTTGGACGCGTAGCGTAGCGTTGCGTCGACTATGTAAGGGCCCTAAAGGCGGCTGCATGCTTCAGCGTTGGTGTTACGTTGTTGCGCAAAATTTACTCAAAGCAATTCATGCTCCCTTTTAGGTTGCGCGTGTTGCGCGTGTTGCCAAGCAATTTACCGCCAGAACAGTAGGTGGAGTAATATGTGGAGGAAAGTTTTTCGTTGAAGACGACCTCGAGAATGACGTCTTTGTCTGTGGGAGTCGTTGGTTTGTTTATGTGCCAGATCGTGTTCTCCCCATAGTGAATGATGGCAACAGACAGAGGAACAGGGGTGATGAAGTTGTTGATCATTGGGGTTGTATAAATGTGCATATCTCTCTACATTTTAAAACGACATAATGTGTTGGCAGCAAAGTTAACTTCACTTCAGGTTAATGCTTTTGTATATGAGCCTGCCGGGTGATACTCCAGACAGGAAGTAGTAACCAGACCAGCAAACCAATCACAGCCTTGCAGGCTGGGCGGCTCGCGTAAAAGCTTACGTAAAAAATGACGCAAGTCTAGAAAAATCGCCCGACGCACGCAAGACGTGAGAAGTCGCGCAAGGGGGGCGCAAGGGCGCGCAAGGGCCTCTTGCGCTTGCGCTTACGCTTACGTAACCGAGCATAAACCAGCCTTAGGGCCTGTGTCCACCAAAAGCGTTTTTAAAAGACGGAGCGCCGGTCTGCAATGCATTCTCTATGGCAGGACGCGCAAGCAGTGCGCCTTTTAAAAAGCCGGCCGGAGCGTTTAAACGCTCCACGCGCCTCGCGCTTTTAGACGCGCGCCCCCGTTGAAAAAAGTTGAACTTGTGAAGAAAAGCGCTTCACGTCATCGGCGCTTTTTTTGAACGACCAATCAAAATCGAGGATGAGGCAAGGCTAAAAGTATAAACCGAACTCAAACTGAAACAAACTGAAACATGTCGGACGAAAGCTTGATAACAGCTGTGAGCGAGTGTCCGGTCCTGTACGACCTCACGTTGAAGGCCTACCACGACCTAACAAAACGCAACCAGGCCTGGCGAGACATTTCATCTATGCTGGGCGTTACAGGTGAGAATTATTTATTAATTATTTATATTATTATCATGTTTAATAATGATATTATCGCATTTAACTATTAGCCGTTAGGTACAAACTGCCACCCGTACTTGGCAGTTAGTATTAACGTTTACTTGGCAGTTAGTATTAACGTTAACTTGGCAGTTCGTATTAACGTTACTGATAGGTAGGCTTGATATTAACCTTGTAGGTTGTGTGAATTGCTAATTGTAGAGACATAATCTTGTATCAACAGCTGAAGTGTCCCGCAAGAAATGGAAGTACTTGCGGGATAAATATTTGAGGGAGAGGAAGGCAGAGAGGGACAGGAAGAAAAGTGGGGCCGGTGCCACCTCTTTCAAGAGGTGGAAGTATATGGCGATCATGGGCTTCCTGGAGCTCCATGTGAAGGAGAGGGTATCTTCTAGTAATATGGAGCAGGGAGATTATAGCCGGCAGGAAATAGCACCGGAGATCTTGGCCCTGCTAGCGCCCAGTATGTCTCCCCAACGAGAGGTAGGCCTATAACAAAAGCTATAGTAGCCTAAAACATATGCTAAAAACATACCCTAACATACTAGTGTTCTTAAGGTTTTTGTTGGGTGAAGCCAGATGCAGAGATATTTATAAGTATTCACCATTTTAATTTGCACATTTTAAACAAACAAATGTATGCTTTCTTTCACAGGTGGTGGCTCAAAGTGAAGAGGAGATATCTCCTCCCTCTCCCAGCCTATCAGAGTCCGCTGTGGACACCTCTCCTCCATCTCCTCCCACTACCTCTACGGTGACTCTGGTCACACCGCTGCGTCCTGTACCTCCACCACCACGCAGGAGACAGCTGGAGCAGCCGCTGTCTGCGTTCCAGAAATCAATCCTGTCCTCCATCCAGAAAGAAAAGGAGAATACAATGGCTGTGGACAAGGATGAGCATTTTATGCTCAGCCTCGTCCCATCATTGAGGAGGCTGTCGAACCAAAAAAGGGCCCAGGCGCGCATGAGGATGCAGCAGGTCCTTTATGATGTGGAGTTTGGAGAGTAATTAATTTGTAATCATTTTCTATTTAGATTTAGTTTTAAGATTTAACATTTTTTTAAATGTGTAAATAAAATTTGTAATCAGTTTCTAGTTAGATTTAGTACAAGCTATAAGAAATGTTTCAAATGTGTACATAATATCTTGGAATCATTTTCTATTTAGATTTAGTACAAGCTATAAGAAATGTTTCAAATGTGTACATAATATCTTGGAATAATTTTCTATTTAGATTTAGTACAAGCTATAAGAAATGTTTCAAATGTGTACATAATATCTTGGAATAATTTTCCAATGAATCAGTTAATTAAACATTTAAATGCTAAGACAATGTTGTTTTGTTTTCATTACATTGGGTAGTAGTAGGATAATGAATGCTCTGATGATGATGAAGGTGTTAAAGGTGTGTTTTTGTCTTCAGAAGTAATCCAGCATGCAACATGAATGTTGGATTGATTTAAGAAATTGTATTATTAGTTTTGGTTTTTCGCCTTTTTTGATTTAAATATAGACAAAAATTATAAACTAAATTCCATCCTGCCAAGTCACTCGACCAGGCAGAGATGAAAAATAGCGGTTGAAGGTCTCCCTCATTGCGACCGCTTCCCTGGAAGCGTTGTTGCTGCCGACCCTCAGACAAATCACCTCAGACAAATGCAAAGCCGTTGGGTTGCTCTCCCTATAATTGGTGTTCTTCTTGGCGATGGTCGGCCCAATAAATGTTAACACTCCTTCAAACTGCTGCCGGTTGAGTCTGAAATAGACCTTGAAGCGATCCTCGTCCAGGCGGAGCTCTTTCCCCGTACTGCCCCCTACCACGATTAATACTGTGGACCCACACTCTCCTCCGGGCAACCACGACAGGCGCAGGGGGATCGTCCGCAACCTCCGCTGCCACGGCAAGAAGCGCTATTAATCTTCGATTCATTTCGCAAATTGTAGGAGTAACCAGAGAGGACGTTCAGGTGTCAGATGCCATATGATGGAGCCAACAGATAGAAGCTGTGAATCTATGGATACAAGCGATGACGCGTATTTAATGACGTAAACGAAAAACGCTTCGTGCGTCTTTTTTTGAGCGGCGCGCACAAACGCGTTGAAAGCAGTTCACGGAGCGCTCCGTCTTTTAAAAAGGCTTTTGGTGGACACGGGCCACCAAAAAGACAATGCTGTCTTTTGGAACGTTGACTCTCACGCGAGTCATTCTGGACACTGACAGTGTGGGGAATTTGGATTATTATACGAAGACATTGATTTTGGGAGCCAATCATACCGCTCTACTCATGGTCGTCAGTTTGGTTTGAAATGTGCTGGGGACAGAGACGCATTCGGAAGTGCATTTTCAGAAGTGCTGGGTACAATGAGGACGCACTATTTTTTCTCTCCTGAGTGCCGGCAATGAAAGGATTTGATATACGGCATACCCATGTAGCGTATTATTAAGGAATAAAATGTATACAAAATCTGTCTGGCACGTTTTATGAGGAAAACGTTTCCAAAAAGCATCGAACATATGACCCACTATGTTCTGCTCCATTTATCCAATGTTGACAACGTGATATGACATGGCTAAGCTAACAACATAAACAATACAACGTGACATGACATGGCTAAGCTAGGAAAGGAAATGAACTGCGGGTTTAAGTTCAGAAGGGCCAAACGTGTGGCTACACACAGCACTACAAAAGTCGTCAACATTAGAAAAGAAAAAAATATTTGTTGCACAGCTGAACATCAGGCATTCTGACAAAAACACACTCCCCCCCACAATTATTCCAGAATTCAAGCAAAGAAAGAATGAACAAAAGTCACTTTGTGTCAGCAAGAGACTGACTCCACGACTATCAATTGCAAGTTAAAACAGCCAACACTTTCCTTGACAGCGGTCAAATATGCTGGACGTGAGCATTCCACTGCATTGAGAAGAGCCGTGCAATAAACAAAAATAATTGACAGCTGAACGTTAGGAAGGCCCATGCAAGTGAATGGAGCAGTCTACCGCCTTGAGAAGAGCCGTGTAATAAGTAAGGGATAATGTATAGAATTATCGGGAAAATAAGCCCTGACAGGGCGAACAGGACACCGACGCAAAGCGAAGGTGTCTTGCTCGCCCTGAAGGGGCTTATTTTTGATAATGACTGCCGACGTTCTATAAATTATCCTGCTTATTACACGGCTACTTGCTAAAACGAAAAAATAACATCACATGGTGTCTTTTTACAATTTATCTGTTACCCAGCATTCGTAGTGTTGATCAGCAGAGAAATAGTCTGCCAAAGACGTTGACGTCGCTTAGCAACCGAAGACGCTGGGGTTGAAAAATTCCCGGACTACTTGAGGAGTGATACCAAAGACGTCATTAGAGGCAAAAAGTCCTTTGTTTTCCTTGACAGCGGTCGGTGAATTATCAAACATAATTCACCACCGGAAGTTGTGTAGAGCCAATGCAATTGAACGGAGCGTTCCACGGCATTGAGAAGACCTGTGTAATAATCCATAATTATTCAACTCAATTATTTATTTATTTTTATTTATTTTTTTACAAGTGGTGGGTACAAAATTAATCTTGACAAAATCTGGTGGGGACGCGTCCCCAGCGTCCCCGGTGTAATCGACGCCAATGGCTCTACTCCATGGCCAGTGCCATTTCAAATTCCATAGTTTTCCCGCAACATTGAAATTGTCCTTGCAGAGGCAAACAAAATATGTCATGCCTCTTGAACATTCTTCCGAGATCCAAGCAGTGGCGGCTGGTGAATTTTATTATAGGGGGAGCAGAATGTTTGTAAACCAAACCCCTGTAGGGGGGTCTGGGGTCCTGCTCCCCCCGAAGATTTTTTTGTGCTTTTCACATTAAAACGAAGCAATAAAGACAAAATAGAACATTTTCCCCTAAAGACAAAATATAACATTTACTTACTTACTAATATGTGCAACCTTTTATGTGTGGTTGTTCAAGACACACTGAAGGCATGATGCCACCATAGGTTTGCAGAGAACTATATACAATATACTCACTGAAGGCATGATGCCACCATAGGTTTGCAGAGAACTATATACAATATACTGACGGCGCCGTTGGAAGTTTTACCGTTAGGCTAGTAGCTTTAAGCTAATACGGACCACGCTCGTCTCTACCTTTTTGTTTTATTGTAATAACACCACACGTGGCTCACTTCTTGACGTTTTGTAAAGTATTAAAATGTTTATTGATTGTTGTAAAGCACCTTAAAGATACTGTTAAAAACGGGTTAAGAAAAGTTACTTGAAGTTCAGTAATAAGAAAATGTTTGATATAGCCTACAACAGTGGTTTTCAAACTGTGGGGGGCGCCAGAGTTCTTCAGGGGGGGCGCGACGTGAGAAAAAAATAAACCAGAAAAAACCCTGAAAGTCGATGATTCAAATCATCAGTCGTACTTAAACTGTAGAAGTAACATTACTAAATCAATTTTCAACCGTTTATCTTCGTGCAAACCATTTAACAAATCTACACACTTGTATCTTCAATAATATCGAAACAGAATTTCGATATCATTTAACATTTCTTCAGAATCACAGTTTTAGTTTCATACCGCTTCGTTTACAGCTGTTTTCATTGAAGACGTCAGCCCATTCTGATACACCTACTTCTAGACATCGTAACTCATTCATTTTTCAACCGTTTACCATCGTTCAAACCATTAAACAAATCTACACACGTGTATCTTCAATACTATCGAAGCGGAATTTTGATAGCATTTATACTTTTTTCAGAATCACAGTTTTAGTTTCAAACCGGCATCGTTTTCAGTTGCTTATAATAATTTAGGTCACCATAGCAACGCCGGTAAACAAACCCCGCCGAATAGTCGAATCTCTGGACTGAAAAGGCTGATCTGATTCGACTGGCAGTTTACACAGATTAAGATGTTCAAATGTATTTAAAAAAGGTTAAGCTAAAACATGCTTGCTTAGATAAAGTTGTTAAATTGTGTTAAGAAATGTGTTTAAAAACGCACAAAGATGTTGTAATGTTTCAAAAATGTTTAAAAAATACGTTTCAAAGATATGTTTCAAATTTTTTAAAATTATGATCAGAGATGTTTAAAATGTGTAAAATAATTAAGATAGCTTTCAAAACACAGGTATTTAGAACATTGGGGGGGGGCTCAGCTGAATTTTTTTCTCTGAGGGGGGGCTCACTCTCTCACACTTTGAAAACCCCTGGCCTACAAGGTAGGTACTGTTAAAAATACTAGTTCAGTAAAACCTAATGGGTTTTAAGAGCATTAAAGATGCACCTTGTACAAACTGTTTATTGTATCAGAGAGATGAAAGAACAACACTGTGAGAAAAGGTGTGTTTTGAATTGAAGAGTATTTTTTGTGTATTTTGGTTTGTTTTAAGAACATGGAAAATATGTCTAATTAGACAACATATGGAGTAATATGATGCTGAGTTTAAAATGCATGGACAATGTGAAGATAAACGGTAACCTTCAGTAAATTGAGAAGTTAAATGAATAAATATAACTAATGAGGATCTGAAAAGACAAGTCACGTCTCCCGTGTCAGCATTCTTTTCTCTTTGTTTCAATTATCTATAATCTGTCCACGGCGATCCCACCTGGGACCCGTTACATATGCATTTAGACAAATACGATAGAATATCAATACAATATGTGCAACCTTTTATGTGTGGTTGTTCAAGACACACTGAAGGCATGATGCCACCATAGGTTTGCAGAGAACTATATACAATATACTCACTGAAGGTATGATGCCACCATAGGTTTGCAGAGAACTATATACAATATACTCACTGAAGGCATGATGCCACCATAGGTTTGCAGAGAACTATATACAATATACACACTGAAGGCATGATGCCACCATAGGTTCGCAGAGAACTTTATACAATATGCACACTGATGGCATGATGCCACCATAGGTTTGCAGAGAACTATAGACAATATACACACTGAAGTCATGATGCCACCATAGGTTTGCAGAGAACTACATACAATATATTTCATTTCCAATTTTTCTGAATTGGATCGTCGACTAAAAGGATCTTCTTTGAGAGACGAAACGGAATTGTGCACGTTTGCAGCCATGTTGAAATCAGCAAGTGACTTGATCGAAGATATCCCTTTCGCGCTCTTTGCTCAGTTACGTATGACGCAAGCACGTTAGGGCGAGTCCCAAATCCCCATTGAAAATGCATTGTAGGCTCAATTTCCGGAAAAAAAAGTTTTAACATTAGAGTCACGTCGATGAAATCGCCCATAGAGGCGGGACCATTTGAAACGCGACTTGAATCTGACGATTCTGATTGGACAATGACAGATAATAGGTCTAGAACACTGAAAACTACTTTTGCCGTGATAGAATAAAAAAAAGAAGAAAATCTTCTTTCTCCCAGTTGGTAGTGCGTCGCCCAAATCGCCCCTATACACCATCCGCCCCTGGATCCAAGTGATAAAATCAGCAATGATGCATGACCTTTCCAAAGTCATATTCTCTTACACAGCCTACCCTTCAAGTATGCAAGTATCCTCAGTGGCTGGAGCCCTTGTTCAGAAGTTTCCATGCCTTAAGGAGCCAGGGTCCTTCGCAGGGATTTATGGCTGGCAGATGCGCATGAAGAACAAGATGCACAAATACCGTGGCAAGCTGAAATCGCGAAAATATGCCTATGCTAAAATAGAAGTAAACACATTAAGGTGAAAGCTGCTGGCCGATGTAGCCCCATCGAAAAATGTGAAAAAGCCAGGCTTGAGTTGATCAATGAAATTAAAAAGAATGACGAAAAGATAATCTCAGAAAAAAAGTCCTAAACCTTTTCAAGTTGAAGAGTGGAGGTGGTGACACTCAGCCCGGCTGTGTCCTCAAAGAAAGGTGGCCGGCATTATTCAGTGAGGCACAGGTAAGAGTTTGATAAATAAATATTTTATTTTCCACCAAGAACTGTTGTTCATCTCATTTGTCAACTGAAGCTTTGAGAATTGATGTTGGAAGTGTGTTATGTTGTCTCTTTACTCGTTTACTAGATCAAAGAAGAGTTCCGTCGTATAACGACAATTTCCCTGTAAGAGACGTTCATGAAACTGGATGGATACACGCCACGTCTTCTGCAGCTGATGCGTGCCAAAGGAGGAGCTGTTGGTTCCAGGATGCAGCAATTAACACAACACACCAGCAATTCACTCACACACACACACTTTTACAACTGCAAAGTGACCAGTAGAACATAGACACACTCACTCACTCTCACTCACAGGCACAAACTCGCACACAAACAAAGCAGAAGCGCTGAGTTGTAATGCTATTTCTCTTTTTTAGCAAACCGGTTTAAATGTACTGTTATGTATGTTTGTTCAGAAACCAGTTTGAAATGACCTGGCTGCAGAAACACACACTCACATTCACAGCTGCCAAGTCACCAAGGTGCACACACACATAATCACACCCGCCAGCCCACACACACACCCACCCACCCACCCACCCACCCACCCACCCACCCACCCACCCACACACACACACACACACACACACACACACACACACACACACACACACACACACACACACACACACACACACACACACACACCCACCCACACACCCACACACACACACACACACACACACACACACACACACACACACACACACACACTGAGTTGTATGAAATGTATGAAAAATTGAGCAAACAAAACCGTTTATTATTGTTTGAATGTAGTGTGAATGTTTTGTGATCCTCTTGCATATACTTCAAGAAACTTTTGATCATTTGGTTGATTCAACAAGTTGACTTCATCAACACTTTCTGATGTGTCTGAAAATAACTTCAAGTAAATCTAACCTTCCCTGAATAGGTAATAGTTAATTAGTAATATTAGCTAATTATTACTGATATGATTAAGTAGATTAACAATGCCACAGTCAGGCATTCACAGTCAGTAAATTATTCTTATTGAATTAATTTGAGTAATTTGTATTGAAAAATCGTAGGTAAACTTTATCATTTTCTTTTAGCATTTCATAGCTGTTGAATGGAGGTAGTCTTTACTCAAAATATGGAAATTTACCCAACTTAAGTATATGCAAATTGTTACCTGAGATGAATTGGGTCAATTGTGTGTGTGTGTGTGTGTGTGTGTGTGTGTGTGTGTGTGTGTGTGTGTGTGTGTGTGTGTGTGTGTGTGTGTGTGTGTGTGTGTGTGTGTGTGTGTGTGTGTGTGTGCGTGCGAGAGAGAGAGAGAGAGAGAGAGAGAGAGAGAGAGAGAGAGAGAGAGAGAGAGAGAGAGAGAGAGAGAGAGAGAGAGAGAAATGCCAACCTCATAGAGCACAGAGACAAACGCTCTACAAATTTGCCTACACATATTTGTTTAAGGAGTGAATTTGCTCCTAATCGATTGGTTTGCTGATAGCCTGCTGCTGTGGAATTGCGGACAGGTGTCATCAAAATTGGCCCGTGGATAAGCAACGCCTTTAGGTTGGGAACGGTCAGGTTCCTCTCGTCAGTCCAAGTATTGTTCATTATGGAAAGTTCAGCTCAACGGTACCGTGGTAAAGTTAGTTTTATATTGGACGTTGGATATTCGACACATTCGAAAATTCTATTTAGCACTGGCTTCGATGGACGAATTTGTGTCAAACCAACTTAGATGTGTTAATACAAGGCCTACCTATGTAAAACAAAGCTTATTTCTTTAAAAAAAAATAACATTTGATTTTCTAAAAAAGTGTAATGTTAAAAAAGGCTATAAATCTATTATGCGGCTTGACCTTTTGACCTACACATATCAAAACACATCTGGTGAACTCAGCTAACTGCCCCACACATAACACAAAGCTTATTTTCTCAAAACACCTACCCTTTGATTTTATATTTTTTACTCTCATAAAATGCTATAAATCTATTATGCGGCTTGACCTTTTGACCTACACATATCAAAACACATCTGGTGTAATCAACTAACTGCCCCACACATAACACAAAGCTTCTTTTCTCAAAACACCTACCCTTTGATTTTATATATATTTTTTACTCTCAGAAAAAGCTATAAATCTATTATGCGGCTTGACCTTTTGACCTACACATATCAAAACACATCTGGTGTATTCAACTAACTGCCCCACACATAACACAAAGCTTCTTTTCTCAAAACACCTACCCTTTGATTTTATACCATTTTTTTAATGTTAAAAATGGCTATAAATCTATTATGCGGCTTGACCTTTTGACCTACACATATCAAAACACATCTGGTGTAATCAACTAACTGCCCCACACATAACACAAAGCTTCTTTTCTCAAAACACCTACCCTTTGATTTTATATATATTTTTTACTCTCAGAAAAAGCTATAAATCTATTATGCGGCTTGACCTTTTGACCTACACATATCAAAACACATCTGGTGTATTCAACTAACTGCCCCACACATAACACAAAGCTTCTTTTCTCAAAACACCTACCCTTTGATTTTATACCATTTTTTTAATGTTAAAAATGGCTATAAATCTATTATGCGGCTTGACCTTTTGACCTACACATATCAAAACACATCTGATGTAATCAACTAACTGCCCCACACATAACACAAAGCTTATTTTCTCAAAAAACTTACCCTTTGATTTTATACTATTTTTTTAATGTTAAAAAAGGCTATAAATCTATTATGCGGCTTGACCTTTTGACCTATCCATATCAAAACACATCTGGTGTAATCAACTAATTGCCCCACACATAACACAAAGCTTATTTTCTCAAAAAACTTACCCTTTGATTTTATACTATTTTTTTAATGTTAAAAAAGGCTATAAATCTATTATGCGGCTTGACCTTTTGACCTATCCATATCAAAACACATCTGGTGTAATCAACTAATTGCCCCACACATAACACAAAGCTTATTTTCTCAAAAAACTTACCCTTTGATTTTATACTATTTTTTTAATGTTAAAAAGGCTATAAATCTATTATGCGGCTTGACCTTTTGACCTGCCCATATCAAAACACATCTGGTGAACTCAGCTAACTGCCCCACACATAACACAAAGCTTCTTTTCTCAAAACACCTACCCTTTGATTTTATATATATTTTTTACTCTCAGAAAAAGCTATAAATCTATTATGCGGCTTGACCTTTTGACCTACACATATCAAAACACATCTGGTGAACTCAGCTAACTGCCCCACACATAACACAAAGCTTCTTTTCTCAAAACACCTACCCTTTGATTTTATATATATTTTTTACTCTCAGAAAAAGCTATAAATCTATTATGCGGCTTGACCTTTTGACCTACACATATCAAAACACATCTGGTGTATTCAACTAACTGCCCCACACATAACACAAAGCTTCTTTTCTCAAAACACCTACCCTTTGATTTTATATATATTTTTTACTCTCAGAAAAAGCTATAAATCTATTATGCGGCTTGACCTTTTGACCTACACATATCAAAACACATCTGATGTAATCAACTAACTGCCCCACACATAACACAAAGCTTATTTTCTCAAAAAACTTACCCTTTGATTTTATACTATTTTTTTAATGTTAAAAAAGGCTATAAATCTATTATGCGGCTTGACCTTTTGACCTATCCATATCAAAACACATCTGGTGTAATCAACTAATTGCCCCACACATAACACAAAGCTTATTTTCTCAAAAAACGTACCCTTTGATTTTATACAATTTTTTTAATGTTAAAAAGGCTATAAATCTATTATGCGGCTTGACCTTTTGACCTGCCCATATCAAAACACATCTGGTGAACTCAGCTAACTGCCCCACACATAACACAAAGCTTCTTTTCTCAAAACACCTACCCTTTGATTTTATACAATTTTTTTAATGTTAAAAATGGCTATAAATCTATTATGCGGCTTGACCTTTTGACCTACACATATCAAAACACATCTGGTGTAATCAACTAACTGCCCCACACATAACACAAAGCTTCTTTTCTCAAAACACCTACCCTTTGATTTTATAAAAAAATTTCAATGTTAAAAATGGCTATAAATCTATTATGCGGCTTGACCTTTTGACCTACACATATCAAAACACATCTGGTGTAATCAACTAACTGCCCCACACATAACACAAAGCTTCTTTTCTCAAAACACCTACCCTTTGATTTTATATATATTTTTTACTCTCAGAAAAAGCTATAAATCTATTATGCGGCTTGACCTTTTGACCTACACATATCAAAACACATCTGGTGTATTCAACTAACTGCCCCACACATAACACAAAGCTTCTTTTCTCAAAACACCTACCCTTTGATTTTATAAAAAAAATGTAATGTTAAAAATGGCTATAAATCTATTATGCGGCTTGACCTTTTGACCTACACATATCAAAACACATCTGGTGTAATCAACTAACTGCCCCACACATAACACAAAGCTTATTTTCTCAAAACACCTACCCTTTGATTTTATATATTTTTTTTACTCTCAGAAAAAGCTATAAATCTATTATGCGGCTTGACCTTTTGACCTACACATATCAAAACACATCTGGTGAACTCAGCTAACTGCCCCACACATAACACAAAGCTTCTTTTCTCAAAACACCTACCCTTTGATTTTATATATATTTTTTACTCTCAGAAAAAGCTATAAATCTATTATGCGGCTTGACCTTTTGACCTACACATATCAAAACACATCTGGTGTATTCAACTAACTGCCCCACACATAACACAAAGCTTCTTTTCTCAAAACACCTACCCTTTGATTTTATATATATTTTTTACTCTCAGAAAAAGCTATAAATCTATTATGCGGCTTGACCTTTTGACCTACACATATCAAAACACATCTGGTGAACTCAGCTAACTGCCCCACACATAACACAAAGCTTATTTTCTCAAAACACCTACCCTTTGATTTTATATATATTTTTTACTCTCAGAAAAAGCTATAAATCTATTATGCGGCTTGACCTTTTGACCTACACATATCAAAACACATCTGGTGTATTCAACTAACTGCCCCACACATAACACAAAGCTTCTTTTCTCAAAACACCTACCCTTTGATTTTATACAATTTTTTTAATGTTAAAAATGGCTATAAATCTATTATGCGGCTTGACCTTTTGACCTACACATATCAAAACACATCTGATGTAATCAACTAACTGCCCCACACATAACACAAAGCTTATTTTCTCAAAAAACTTACCCTTTGATTTTATACTATTTTTTTAATGTTAAAAAAGGCTATAAATCTATTATGCGGCTTGACCTTTTGACCTATCCATATCAAAACACATCTGGTGTAATCAACTAATTGCCCCACACATAACACAAAGCTTATTTTCTCAAAAAACTTACCCTTTGATTTTATACTATTTTTTTAATGTTAAAAAGGCTATAAATCTATTATGCGGCTTGACCTTTTGACCTACACATATCAAAACACATCTGGTGTAATCAACTAACTGCCCCACACATAACACAAAGCTTCTTTTCTCAAAACACCTACCCTTTGATTTTATATATATTTTTTACTCTCAGAAAAAGCTATAAATCTATTATGCGGCTTGACCTTTTGACCTACACATATCAAAACACATCTGGTGTATTCAACTAACTGCCCCACACATAACACAAAGCTTCTTTTCTCAAAACACCTACCCTTTGATTTTATAAAAAAAATGTAATGTTAAAAATGGCTATAAATCTATTATGCGGCTTGACCTTTTGACCTACACATATCAAAACACATCTGGTGTAATCAACTAACTGCCCCACACATAACACAAAGCTTATTTTCTCAAAACACCTACCCTTTGATTTTATATATTTTTTTTACTCTCAGAAAAAGCTATAAATCTATTATGCGGCTTGACCTTTTGACCTACACATATCAAAACACATCTGGTGAACTCAGCTAACTGCCCCACACATAACACAAAGCTTCTTTTCTCAAAACACCTACCCTTTGATTTTATATATATTTTTTACTCTCAGAAAAAGCTATAAATCTATTATGCGGCTTGACCTTTTGACCTACACATATCAAAACACATCTGGTGTATTCAACTAACTGCCCCACACATAACACAAAGCTTCTTTTCTCAAAACACCTACCCTTTGATTTTATATATATTTTTTACTCTCAGAAAAAGCTATAAATCTATTATGCGGCTTGACCTTTTGACCTACACATATCAAAACACATCTGGTGAACTCAGCTAACTGCCCCACACATAACACAAAGCTTATTTTCTCAAAACACCTACCCTTTGATTTTATATATATTTTTTACTCTCAGAAAAAGCTATAAATCTATTATGCGGCTTGACCTTTTGACCTACACATATCAAAACACATCTGGTGTATTCAACTAACTGCCCCACACATAACACAAAGCTTCTTTTCTCAAAACACCTACCCTTTGATTTTATACAATTTTTTTAATGTTAAAAATGGCTATAAATCTATTATGCGGCTTGACCTTTTGACCTACACATATCAAAACACATCTGATGTAATCAACTAACTGCCCCACACATAACACAAAGCTTATTTTCTCAAAAAACTTACCCTTTGATTTTATACTATTTTTTTAATGTTAAAAAAGGCTATAAATCTATTATGCGGCTTGACCTTTTGACCTATCCATATCAAAACACATCTGGTGTAATCAACTAATTGCCCCACACATAACACAAAGCTTATTTTCTCAAAAAACTTACCCTTTGATTTTATACTATTTTTTTAATGTTAAAAAGGCTATAAATCTATTATGCGGCTTGACCTTTTGACCTATCCATATCAAAACACATCTGGTGTAATCAACTAATTGCCCCACACATAACACAAAGCTTATTTCTTAAAAAACTTACCCTTTGATTTTATAAAAATTTTTAATGTTACAAAAGGCTATAAATCTATTATGCGGCTTGACCTTTTGACCTACACATATCAAAACACATCTGGTGAACTCAGCTAACTGCCCCACACATAACACAAAGCTTCTTTTCTCAAAACACCTACCCTTTGATTTTATACCATATTTTTACTCTCAGAAAAATGGCTATAAATCTATTATGCGGCTTGACCTTTTGACCTACACATATCAAAACACATCTGGTGTATTCAACTAACTGCCCCACACATAACACAAAGCTTCTTTTCTCAAAACACCTACCCTTTGATTTTATACAATTTTTTTAATGTTAAAAATGGCTATAAATCTATTATGCGGCTTGACCTTTTGACCTACACATATCAAAACACATCTGATGTAATTCAACTAACTGCCCCACACATAACACAAAGCTTCTTTTCTCAAAACACCTACCCTTTGATTTTATAAAAAAAAAATAATGTTAAAAATGGCTATAAATCTATTATGCGGCTCGACCTTTTGACCTACACATATCAAAACACATCTGGTGTATTCAACTAACTGCCCCACACATAACACAAAGCTTCTTTTCTCAAAACACCTACCCTTTGATTTTATACAATTTTTTTAATGTTAAAATGGCTATAAATCTATTATGCGGCTTGACCTTTTGACCTACACATATCAAAACACATCTGGTGTAATCAACTAACTGCCCCACACATAACACAAAGCTTCTTTTCTCAAAACACCTACCCTTTGATTTTATACAATTTTTTTAATGTTAAAAATGGCTATAAATCTATTATGCGGCTTGACCTTTTGACCTACACATATCAAAACACATCTGGTGTATTCAACTAACTGCCCCACACATAACACAAAGCTTCTTTTCTCAAAACACCTACCCTTTGATTTTATATATATTTTTTAATCTCAGAAAAAGCTATAAATCTATTATACGGCTTGACCTTTTGACCTACACATATCAAAACACATCTGGTGTAATCAACTAACTGCCCCACACATAACACAAAGCTTCTTTTCTCAAAACACCTACCCTTTGATTTTATATATATTTTTTAATCTCAGAAAAAGCTATAAATCTATTATGCGGCTTGACCTTTTGACCTACACATATCAAAACACATCTGGTGTATTCAACTAACTGCCCCACACATAACACAAAGCTTATTTTCTCAAAACACCTACCCTTTGATTTTATATATATTTTTTAATCTCAGAAAAAGCTATAAATCTATTATGCGGCTTGACCTTTTGACCTACACATATCAAAACACATCTGGTGTATTCAACTAACTGCCCCACACATAACACAAAGCTTCTTTTCTCAAAACACCTACCCTTTGATTTTATACAATTTTTTTAATGTTAAAAATGGCTATAAATCCATTATGCGGCTTGACCTACACATATCAAAACACATCTGGTGTATTCAACTAACTGCCCCACACATAACACAAAGCTTCTTTTCTCAAAACACCTACCCTTTGATTTTATATACATTTTTTAATCTCAGAAAAAGCTATAAATCTATTATGCGGCTTGACCTTTTGACCTACACATATCAAAACACATCTGGTGTATTCAACTAACTGCCCCACACATAAGACAATGCTTCTTTTCTCAAAACACCTACCCTTTGATTTTATACCATTTTTTTAATGTTAAAAATGGCTATAAATCTATTATGCGGCTTGACCTTTTGACCTACACATATCAAAACACATCTGGTGTATTCAACTAACTGCCCCACACATAACACAAAGCTTCTTTTCTCAAAACACCTACCCTTTGATTTTATATATATTTTTTAATCTCAGAAAAAGCTATAAATCTATTATACGGCTTGACCTTTTGACCTACACATATCAAAACACATCTGGTGTAATCAACTAACTGCCCCACACATAACACAAAGCTTCTTTTCTCAAAACACCTACCCTTTGATTTTATATATATTTTTTAATCTCAGAAAAAGCTATAAATCTATTATGCGGCTTGGCCTTTTGACCTACACATATCAAAACACATCTGGTGTATTCAACTAACTGCCCCACACATAACACAAAGCTTCTTTTCTCAAAACACCTACCATTTGATTTTATACAATTTTTTTAATGTTAAAAATGGCTATAAATCTATTATGCGGCTTGACCTTTTGACCTACCTTGTCTGTTCCCTTTGGGCACATGTTTGATAAACATGTTGCTTGTTTCACATAATCGTACTACTATAATAGCAGGCCTGTCGCAACAGTTACTCAAGTTGGTCAGTGCGCATGTTTCCAAGCAGCCTGCAGCTCACACACACACGCAGCATTCTCGAACGCATGCATACACCGCAAGCACGCACATACACACCGCACACATGCGCACGAACATACACACCGCACACATGCGCACAAACATACACAGAGATGCGCACAAACATACACGGAGATGCGCACAAACATACACAGAGATGCGCACAAACATACTCGGAGACGCACACACACACACACACACACACACACACACACACACACACACACACACACAGCATGTGAATTCCCTTATTCAAAGGAAAACATGCTGCAAATAAGGAGATGGTGGTGTACTTTTCTCCTGCAGAACTTCCCCATGCGGTAAGTGCCTTCAATATCAGACTTTTGCATCACATCACAAGTTTTACTCACTGTCAACAGACGAACATGAATGTTTTCATAGTGAATGTATGTTGTCCTTAAGTCACCAAGGTCTGAAGAAGACAGATTGAAGGACAAGAAAAGGTGACGAGAGGAAGGAGGGCATCAGGTGAGGTCATGTGACAAATAAGTCTTGTAGTCAACTATTGCTTGCAGACTAGTTACTACTAACTAGTATTAGTAGTAACGAGTATTCTTAAAATCAGCTACTGATCTTCTTTACATATTGCATTGTTATTGTGCCTATAATTGTTTGATCATACCAGCAGGAGAGCAAAATACCTTGATACTTGCCATTGTAAAACATTCATGGAAGCTTAAGGAATGTAATTGACCAGGCTATAACATCTATCTTTTTTATCTTTACAGATCAAACATGTTAAGGCCTGGGGTAAAAATCAATAAAAATCAATGATGCAAAGTCTTCTGATGTTGGTTTATTTGACTTAATAATAATTGACATTTGTCTTTATGCTGTTTGTCACTCTCTGAAAAAATGCTATGGTGTGTGTATATATATATATTTTTTTGTGATTGTTATTTTTATTAGTAATATTAATTATGTAGGCTGGTATTGACATTTAAGATACGAAAAGAAACATGTTCTCCCCAAATAACTACATTTTGGCACATATCATGCAGAGTTAATCAAAGGTAAGTTTAACTTAATTATCAGCTCTCACTGTGTATTTTAATGAAATTATATTATATAATCTATATTATATAGTTATTATAAGCTATGTATATATATTATAATCTATGTATAATATAGATAACGTTTTTCTACAGCGTTGGTTTTACACCACGGAGTAGGCGGAGTCAAACGTTTAGCTCCGCCGACATTTAGCCAGCTACCCGATCTTCGTAATGCAGTCAGGTCAGGTGCAATTGCGCGCAATCGCGATAGATTTTTAAGGCCATCGCCATCGACGCACGCGCAGGTAAGAACACACATGCATTGCACATGCCCAGGTAAGACGTTAAGAAAATTATCGTTGGAGTGTTCCTGCCCCAAAGTGTGTTCGCACATGGCCAGATCTACACTGCCAAGTTAGGGTGGTTAGTTAATAGGCCTATATAGGCTATATCTACGGTTCCGATGGGCTAGTGTGAGTGCAGGCCAGAGAACAATGGGGACCGTTGAGCACGGTTAGGTGTGAAAACGGCCTACCGCCACGGTGCCATGCCGTAATTCCGACGCCTCATTGGTCCGAAATATTTCCCATTAGATCGACATGCCACTATGCCGACGGTTCAATGTTCCCAAAACGGAACCCATTTGTCCGACTTTTCAAAAAGGAGGCGCATTAGGCCGACGGTTCAATATGCCGTATAGGCCAAGGCGCAATTCTTCATGTGTGATTATGAAACCAAAAATAAAAGACGATGTAGGCTAAGTTCCAACACTGCACTTCACCAAGCCAGACTGTTGCTGTGGGCTTGAACGGTCACAAGAGGTGAATGTATGAAGCGCACGTTATACAAGGACTAATACTTTTCCGTGTGTGTGTGTGTGTGTGTGTGTGTGTGTGTGTGTGTGTGTGTGGAGAATTAGACCTACGCTCTCTGTCCATGGGGATGAAACACCGTGTCGAAATTAAGCGCTGTCACTTTGCTCTCCATTATTCATCATGAACGTGATATGAAGGCCTATGTTGTATTTTGGATAGAGAGAGAGCGAGGTATAAAACTCTTAATATGTAGGCCTATTCGGCATATTGAACCGTCGGCCTAATGCGCCTCCTTTCTGAAAAGTCGGACATACGGACCTTCGGACCAATGGGTTCCGTTTTCGGAACATTGAACCGTCGGCATAGTGGCATGTCCATCTAATGGGAAATATTTCGGACCATTGATCCGTCGGAACAATGAGCTGTCGGAATTTCGGGCAGGCCCCACGGCCAGATTGCCTAGTGTGAGTGCACCCTAGTTTAATTAATTAATTAATTAATTAATTAATTAAGCGCGGGCGCTGCCACACTAAAATTGTACCGAGGAAGAAAATTGTACCACCTACGTAATCCATTCCAAACCTGCCTGGCAACGGATGATCGGGCGCGAACATTCGCGCCCGTTCATTGAGCGTCACAAGACGAAATAACATTAAACAGATAACACCTATTTTACAAATGACATTTATTAGCGTTGCTAACTTTATATTTATATTTGTATTGTATTTAATTATTTAATCGCATTTAGCTAGTAAACTGAGTGTTTAAGGTGTAGTGAACTGATTGATAGATTATCTATAATCGATCTATCATCTATCTATCAATTATCTAAATTAAATTAACACAAGCTGAACACAAGCTAGCTAGACTATGATACACTTTAAACACTAAGTGTATAAGCTAAATTCGATTAAACAATTAAATACAATACACATATAAAGTAAAAACAAGTGTATCTGTATTATGTTATTTTGTCTTTGGCAACAAGAGCGCAAATGTTTTTTGAAACCTGCTTTAAACACTCAGTTTAATCAGGAAGTAGTTGATTTCAATATGTAATTGTGTTTCCATTTATTACTCTAGATGTTATTAAACTTACAAATGAATGAAAATAAATCATGCCAAAAATACGGAGAGGACGTGGAGGTACCAGAAGGGACCTTTGGATAGTTGCTGGGGGAGAAGACAGGGTGTTACAAAGTTTCATCGCTATTGGGATTTTGCCAAACCATATATCATCGAGCTCTGAGGTTTTGACTCGACTGGCTTCAGTGGTTTTTGGCCAAGACAACTCAAACAACCGTAAGTGGCTATACACTACATGGACACTAAACCGAAAAGGCATAAAAACCAGGGTGGAGGCAACACTAAAGAGACAGAGTGAACAGGCCACAGGACATATATTGAGTGCTTCCCAAGAGCAACATGTTGAGCAAGACCACCAGGTGACGCAGACAGGCACAGTGTCCGATCAAGTAAAAGAAGAGTCAGAGCTAGAGCTACTGAATGATGATGACAGGAATGATGACAGGGGACAGGGGAAAGAGTCAGAAGATGATTCAGTGGATGAGCAGATGTATACAAATGATGATAGGGAAACTGAGACAGACACCAACTCAGAGTCAGAAGATGATGCAGACACTGAGCAGGTGGAAAACGATGAAAGGAAAAAAAAGATAGGCACAGAGTCTGAGGAAGACAATTATTCAGAGGTGGTGCAGGGGGAGATTAAAAGTAAGAAGATCACACAGACAGGTACAGACTCTGAGGAAGAGGAAGAAGATGATTCAGAGATAGAAAAGTCTGTTGATATAAATGATGACAGAGAGATACAGACTGGCACAGAATCAGAAAGTGAGTCAGATGTTGAGCAGGTGGAGAACAAAACTATGAAAGTCAAACAGAGAGGCATGGAGTCTGAGGAAGATGAGGATTCAGAGGTGGAGCAAGGGAAAGATGATGAGGAGGATTCAGAGCGAACAATAGAATCAGAGGAGTCTACGATGAAGGTGAAGGAAGAGACAAGTCGTTACAGAAAGATACCACCAATGCCAAGTAAATTCAACATAACTTTAACAAGACACCAGTGGCTATTAATAGCACCGCAAAAGGGAAAAGCTAACTTAGCTACACCATGGACCAATGTACTCTACAATGAGATCGTAAAACAGCATCCAGGTTGTGTGCTAAAGTTCACGTATCACCACATACGTGTACCAGGTAGCAGAAAACGAAGGGCCCCATACTTGTCTGTCCGTGCGGTATGCAAGTTTTTAACTTGCAAGGCCTGTTTTTTGATACAAATGGCAGAAAGACCATCAAAAAAACAGAATATCATTAAAATGTCTGTACATCGCTCTGGACTTGTCCGTCACCTTAAAAATGAAACCAGGTGTAGACCAGCAAGCAATGTAAAACGAGGCCACATAGCGAAAGCTGTGAGAAAAGGCATTAGCAGGGTGTATTATAGTCGGTTGCGTTCCACTCCACTGCATGAATTACTTGCTGGCAATTTATCCCACAGCTTAAGCAAGAACATTCTGAAGGAAATTGCAACAGAAATGAAAAAAAGCAAGCAGCTTCACGACAATGTTCTTCTTGAACTTTCACTCACACAGGATATCATCAGAGAATGTGACAGCAGTCATGTCAACATGCCAGGCTACATTCAAGTCCTGCAGATTAACCCATTTGCTGTACACTTGTCCACAGAGGTTGGTCTAAGCATTTTGGTCAACCACTTAAGGAGGGAAAAAAAGGTAGCCTTGTACCTCGATGCTACAGGAGGTGTTGTTAGAAAGATGCCTGGTGACAAGAAAAGGGTTTTTTACTATGCCCTCACCCTGCCTGGAGCGGGCAGAGATGCTCCCCCTCTCCCTGTCTGTGAGCTCCTTTCGAATAACCATTCAGTTCCACCTCTGGTATATTGGCTACTTCAGTTTCTTCACACATTAGGCAAATACACAACACACCGTGTCAATCAAATTGAAACAGACTTCAGTTGGGCACTAATGCAGGCCACACTACTGTCGTTCAACAGAGAGAGTGTGGATGCATATCTGGCAAGAACGTTCACCATAATTAATAGACAAAAAAGGTGGGATGAAATAAAACCCACCACAATACTCCACCTCTGCTCGGCACACATCATCAAAGCAGTGAGCAACACTGTCAGCCGCAAGACAGATGACCCAGGTCTCCGAGAATTTGTGACTTTCGTGTTTGCACGAATACAAAACACAGTGTCCCTGCAGTCAGGCCAGGACATTTTCAAACATCTCTGTACTGTCTTGCTGGCAGAACATGTGCCTCCAATTGTTGATCAAAGCCTAGACTTTCTGCAACAACTGATAGCCAAGGGCAACAACCCAACCCTCGAAAATGGGGACATAGTCACAGAGAGTGGATGGGAGGAGGAAGAGCAGAAGCGGATGCAGACAATTGTGGGTAGGTCCCCGTATACCAAATGCTTCCAAGAAGCATTTCAGGAAGCCCAGACAGCAATAGGAGAGGCAGAGGAGGATGAGGATGGACATCAGCCAAACCGCTACCACTGTCCTGCGATATTAAAGGTGCTTTTGGGTAATTATATGGGGATCTTCCCACTGTGGAGCGGTGCTATGCTTGGCGACCTGAGACGCTATGCCCGAGACAAGACCCTTGTTCCGGATACATCTGAAGAACAGACCAGAGACACTAACTGTCATGTAGAAACGTGGTTTGGCATTGTGAAACACTCCATCCTCTCCAAAAAAAAAAACCTTAGGCCTGCAGAATTTATCAGAACTATGTATTCCTCTCTCAAAGGGAGGTACATCGAACACATTCTCAGGCATAATCTACCAGAAAATATACTCTTAAAAACAATTAAATCAACAAAAAAGGTGTCCCAGGCTGAAGAGACCTGGCTGAAACGAGGAGAACCCATTGTCCAAGTGAAGAAATCCAAATTTTACAATACCCCTCAAACAATTCCAGAACCCAAAGTAAAGGCTAGCAAAATAAAACACACAGACAGAAAACAAGAACCAGATACCTCAGGAAAAGCTGATAAAATAAATCCATCACAAACAACACCAGAACCAATCAGAAAGGCTGGGGGGAAAAGGGACAAAGTCAGGAAAGGAGAACCAGCTATCTCAGAAAAAGCAGACAAAAGCAGAGTCAAATTACCTGCTACACCAAACCAGCTGGCAGTCACAGTGGACCAGGGGAAAGAATGTAAAAAAATGGTATGATAAGATATAACCAGGTAGGCTAATATAACAACAATGTTTTTCAACCAGTTTTGTTGTCATTTAATACAATTTATTTTACAGACAAAAACACTGTGGGAACAAGGTGAGACTGAACTGGTGGTGTCAGTTATAAAGTCACGAGACCAGTGTTTTACTCTGCGGCATTCCGAATTTATGACCTTACGCCCACAAGAACTGATCTGTGGTGAGGTAAGTAACTCACATCAGTGTTCTTATTAATAAATATGAACAAATAACTCTGGAACCTTGCAATATCAAAGGGATTCATGTCATGATTTTGAAAACACTGGCCACCCTGCTGCCCATGTGTATTGCTCCTTGTTTCTGTTTTGTTTTTTTGATCATGGGCTCCGTTATCTATCATGTGTTGTCTCCGCCATTCTCCTTAATTGGTCTTTGCTTCCTGTGTCTGCTTGTTCCCTCCATTTTGTGTTCTCATCTAATCCGTTTTGTCTCAGAATCGCTTGTTCATATACAATTGTTTTAAATTCTAACTTCCGGAATCAGCTGTGTGGGCGACTGTTGAAGTCTATACCAGTATTTCTGCATGACTATTAATGTTATTGAGACAATCTTTTATGTTTAAGTAAAGTCTGGATTGATTTAAGCCTTGTTTCACTGGTCATACATTTGGGTCCTCCTTATTAAAATTCTGAAAATGAAATCCTGATTCATATCCAAATACATTGAGAAGGATGAATTAATGCAGGTTAAAGATTAAGATAAAAATATATTTTATTATGAAATTCACAGATAAAAGTGTTCACTTATTAAAATATTTCCAAATGCAATGAGGAAATAACTAAACGGATCAGTTCACAAATTATGTAACTGAACATGTGGTGAATGTCCTTACAGGTCATCGAAGCTTACATGCGAGCCACCCTTGAACAGCACGATCCTGCTCATCGAATCTTTCAAATAGACCATTACACAAATGGTGTAATTCTTGGAGGTTCAAGGGAGCAAATGAGTCGACACCTGATGCGAAAAGTAAGGCCACCGTAACACGTGTTGATTGATGCTTACTGCCAATTTGACCAACAAAATGTGTTGCCTCATGCTGTTGTGCTCATTTTTACACAGGTGAACCTGGATACCTTTGACGCTGCTGTGTCATTTGTGAATGTAAATAACAACCACTGGCGGTTCGTGGTGAGTAGGCTACAACAACACAAAGATTTGCAAATAACGTTATCAGAGGATAATTGTGGATTTCGTAATGTGCTCCTGCTTTTTCCTTATGTTTTCCCAGTATCTTCATGCACCTTCAAAGAGTATATTTGTGATGGATCCTGCTGCTGCAGAACAAGATCTTCACCTCTCCACAACTGCTGTTCAATCCTACAAGTAAGAAAATAATGCAAAATATAAATTAACTGTCCGACTACCAGTGAAGCATCATTTCAATTGTGTGTGGAAATAAATTAACCAAAATACATCCGCAAACTGAAATAGATGTGATGTGTCACAGTTCAACATACTTTGCGATTCAGAAATAAACCTTGTCAAATGGTTCTAGACCTGTAAAGTTGTCAGAAATGAGCACAAACTTGGACATCCTGACTCATGCTTCAACAGTATCTGGATGATACTGTCATGATATCTGCATACATGCCAGAGTTCTGAGACTACAGAAAATTAGACATTGGTGCATTGCATTGTGTCTTCCAGCCGCTACTTTCAGATGCGGCAAAACCTTTACGGCAAACAGGTGGGGGGCAGCCTCAAGTGGAAAGCCGCAACAGTTCCACACCCAGTCCAGCAGGACTCAACAAGCTGCGGGGTATTTGTAATGCAGGTATTACAAGAAGATTCAGAACACCCCTAAGTACGCTTGACAAGTACTTGACTACAATCCAGTAACGCATGTTATTTTGACATGGCTAAAGAGGCAATCCAGTCTTTTCCGGCGATTCCTTCATTCAATATAAAGAACTCGCCAAGGGCTATAGGTTGTCTCCGGGCAGAGATGGCAGAGGAGCTACTGTCCGCATCAGGTATATACATACAATTATTAGGGTTATCAATAAGAGATATTGCTTAATTCTGCTGTATAAATGTTTTTAACTGACTGCTATATGTAACTCAGAAGCTGCTGCATGCTGGTACTTGGTTATTGAGGTTCTCCCCTTCAGTAATGCAGTGTGGGAGTAAATTTTAAATCACTACATAAATTAATGTTGTTGTTCTTCTTGTAGAGAAAGACTACTGTTCAATGTGTGGCCTGCAGGATGTTCCAAGAGACAAAGACATTGAGGCAGTAGTAATTGACTGGGTAGGTGCCTGAAATCCAACGACACAAAAATATAAATGCTGGAATGTGTATCGGAGAATATAAATAAATCTGTGATTTTATTTTAATTTTGTCGTTTACATTATGCACCCAAAAAATCACATCGCCAATATGAGATATTAAATTATTTTATCTTTTTAGACCCAGTGTGACTCATGTGGAAGGTGGTTCCATGACATGTGCCTAACAGCAGCCCAGATGGTACATGTTCCAGAAGAACTGGCACAATGGCAATGTACCCTGTGCGATAACCAATAATTCTATTTGATTTCCTGTTCATATGTAAATATTTCTCATTGTTGTAAGTTGTATTCATTAAATTACTTAGTGTGTATAAAAAGTACAGCCTGCCTACATTTTTTGCACGCAAACTTATATAGTATAGGTCACAGGGTCACAGGTATGTTTTGATATGGGTAGGTCAAAAGGTCAAGCCGCATAATAGATTATAGCCTTTTTTAACATTAAAAAAATAGTATAAAATCAAAGGGTAAGTGTTTTGAGAAAATAAGCTTTGTGTTATGTGTGGGGCAATTAGTTGATTACACCAGATGTGTTTTGATATGGATAGGTCAAAAGGTCAAGCCGCATAATAGATTTATAGTGTTTTCTGAGAGTAAAAAATATATATAAAATCAAAGGGTAGGTATTTTGAGAAAAGAAGCTTTGTGTTATGTGTGGGGCAGTTAGTTGATTACACCAGATGTGTTTTGATATGGGTAGGTCAAAAGGTCAAGCCGCATAATAGATTTATGGCCTTTTTTAACATTAAAAAAATAGTATAAAATCAAAAGGTGTGTTTTTGGAAAAAATAAGCTTTTTGTTATGTGTGCGGCAGTTAGTTGATTACACCAGATGTGTTTTGATATGGGTAGGTCAAAAGGTCAAGCCGCATAATAGATTTATAGCCTTTTTTAACATTAAAAAAATAGTATAAAATCAAAAGGTGGCATTTTGGAAAAAAATAAGCTTTGTGTTATGTGTGGGGCAGTTAGCTGAGTTCACTAGATGTGTTTTGATATGGGCAGGTCAAAAGGTCAAGCCGCATAATAGATTTATAGCTTTTTCTGAGAGTAAAAAATATATAAAAATCAAAGGGTAGGTATTTTGAGAAAAGAAGCTTTGTGTTATGTGTGGGGCAGTTAGTTGATTACACCAGATGTGTTTTGATATGGGTAGGTCAAAAGGTCAAGCCGCATAATAGATTTATAGCCTTTTTTAACATTAAAAAAATAGTATAAAATCAAAGGGTAAGTTTTTTGAGAAAATAAGCTTTGTGTTATGTGTGGGGCAATTAGTTGATTACACCAGATGTGTTTTGATATGGATAGGTCAAAAGGTCAAGCCGCATAATAGATTATAGCCTTTTTTAACATTAAAAAAATAGTATAAAATCAAAGGGTAAGTGTTTTGAGAAAATAAGCTTTGTGTTATGTGTGGGGCAATTAGTTGATTACACCAGATGTGTTTTGATATGGATAGGTCAAAAGGTCAAGCCGCATAATAGATTTATAGTGTTTTCTGAGAGTAAAAAATATATAAAAATCAAAGGGTAGGTATTTTGAGAAAAGAAGCTTTGTGTTATGTGTGGGGCAGTTAGCTGAGTTCACTAGATGTGTTTTGATATGGGCAGGTCAAAAGGTCAAGCCGCATAATAGATTTATAGCCTTTTTTAACATTAAAAAAATAGTATAAAATCAAAGGGTAAGTTTTTTGAGAAAATAAGCTTTGTGTTATGTGTGGGGCAATTAGTTGATTACACCAGATGTGTTTTGATATGGATAGGTCAAAAGGTCAAGCCGCATAATAGATTTATAGCCTTTTTTAACATTAAAAAAATAGTATAAAATCAAAAGGTGGGTTTTTGGAAAAAATAAGCTTTGTGTTATGTGTGGGGCAGTTAGCTGAGTTCACAGATGTGTTTTGATATGGGTAGGTCAAAAGGTCAAGCCGCATAATAGATTTATAGCCTTTTTAACATAAAAAAAATAGTATAAAATCAAAAGGTGGGATTTTGGAAAAAATAAGCTTTGTGTTATGTGTGGGGCAGTTAGCTGAGTTCACCAGATGTGTTTTGATATGGGTAGGTCAAAAGGTCAAGCCGCATAATAGATGTATAGCTTTTTCTGAGAGTAAAAAATGAATATAAAATCAAAGGGTAGGTATTTTGAGAAAAGAAGCTTTGTATTATGTGTGGGGCAGTTAGTTGATTACACCAGATGTGTTTGGATATGGATAGGTCAAAAGGTCAAGCCGCATAATAGATTTATAGCCTTTTTTAACATTAAAAAAATAGTATAAAACAAAGGGTAAGTGTTTTGAGAAAATAAGCTTTGTGTTATGTGTGGGGCAGTTAGCTGAGTTCACCAGATGTGTTTTGATATGGGCAGGTCAAAAGGTCAAGCCGCATAATAGATTTATAGCCTTTTTTAACATTAAAAAAATAGTATAAAATCAAAGGGTAAGTTTTTTGAGAAAATAAGCTTTGTGTTATGTGTGGGGCAGTTAGCTGAGTTCACTAGATGTGTTTTGATATGGGCAGGTCAAAAGGTCAAGCCGCATAATAGATTATAGCCTTTTTTAACATTAAAAAAATAGTATAAAATCAAAGGGTAAGTGTTTTGAGAAAATAAGCTTTGTGTTATGTGTGGGGCAATTAGTTGATTACACCAGATGTGTTTTGATATGGATAGGTCAAAAGGTCAAGCCGCATAATAGATTTATAGTGTTTTCTGAGAGTAAAAAATATATAAAAATCAAAGGGTAGGTATTTTGAGAAAAGAAGCTTTGTGTTATGTGTGGGGCAGTTAGTTGATTACACCAGATGTGTTTTGATATGGGTAGGTCAAAAGGTCAAGCCGCATAATAGATTTATGGCCTTTTTTAACATTAAAAAAATAGTATAAAATCAAAAGGTGTGTTTTTGGAAAAAATAAGCTTTGTGTTATGTGTGCGGCAGTTAGTTGATTACACCAGATGTGTTTTGATATGGGTAGGTCAAAAGGTCAAGCCGCATAATAGATTTATAGCCTTTTTTAACATTAAAAAAATAGTATAAAATCAAAAGGTGGCATTTTGGAAAAAAATAAGCTTTGTGTTATGTGTGGGGCAGTTAGCTGAGTTCACTAGATGTGTTTTGATATGGGCAGGTCAAAAGGTCAAGCCGCATAATAGATTTATAGCTTTTTCTGAGAGTAAAAAATATCTATAAAATCAAAGGGTAGGTATTTTGAGAAAAGAAGCTTTGTGTTATGTGTGGGGCAGTAAGTTGATTACACCAGATGTGTTTTGATATGGGTAGGTCAAAAGGTCAAGCCGCATAATAGATTTATAGCCTTTTTTAACATTAAAAAAATAGTATAAAATCAAAGGGTAAGTTTTTTGAGAAAATAAGCTTTGTGTTATGTGTGGGGCAATTAGTTGATTACACCAGATGTGTTTTGATATGGATAGGTCAAAAGGTCAAGCCGCATAATAGATTTATAGCCTTTTTTAACATTAAAAAAATAGTATAAAATCAAAAGGTGGGTTTTTGGAAAAAATAAGCTTTGTGTTATGTGTGGGGCAGTTAGCTGAGTTCACAGATGTGTTTTGATATGGGTAGGTCAAAAGGTCAAGCCGCATAATAGATTTATAGCCTTTTTAACATAAAAAAAATAGTATAAAATCAAAAGGTGGGATTTTGGAAAAAATAAGCTTTGTGTTATGTGTGGGGCAGTTAGCTGAGTTCACCAGATGTGTTTTGATATGGGTAGGTCAAAAGGTCAAGCCGCATAATAGATGTATAGCTTTTTCTGAGAGTAAAAAATGAATATAAAATCAAAGGGTAGGTATTTTGAGAAAAGAAGCTTTGTATTATGTGTGGGGCAGTTAGTTGATTACACCAGATGTGTTTGGATATGGATAGGTCAAAAGGTCAAGCCGCATAATAGATTTATAGCCTTTTTTAACATTAAAAAAATAGTATAAAACAAAGGGTAAGTGTTTTGAGAAAATAAGCTTTGTGTTATGTGTGGGGCAGTTAGCTGAGTTCACTAGATGTGTTTTGATATGGGCAGGTCAAAAGGTCAAGCCGCATAATAGATTTATAGCCTTTTTTAACATTAAAAAAATAGTATAAAATCAAAGGGTAAGTGTTTTGAGAAAATAAGCTTTGTGTTATGTGTGGGGCAATTAGTTGATTACACCAGATGTGTTTTGATATGGATAGGTCAAAAGGTCAAGCCGCATAATAGATTTATAGTGTTTTCTGAGAGTAAAAAATATATATAAAATCAAAGGGTAGGTATTTTGAGAAAAGAAGCTTTGTGTTATGTGTGGGGCAGTTAGTTGATTACACCAGATGTGTTTTGATATGGGTAGGTCAAAAGGTCAAGCCGCATAATAGATTTATGGCCTTTTTTAACATTAAAAAAATAGTATAAAATCAAAAGGTGTGTTTTTGGAAAAAATAAGCTTTTTGTTATGTGTGCGGCAGTTAGTTGATTACACCAGATGTGTTTTGATATGGGTAGGTCAAAAGGTCAAGCCGCATAATAGATTTATAGCCTTTTTTAACATTAAAAAAATAGTATAAAATCAAAAGGTGGCATTTTGGAAAAAAATAAGCTTTGTGTTATGTGTGGGGCAGTTAGCTGAGTTCACTAGATGTGTTTTGATATGGGCAGGTCAAAAGGTCAAGCTGCATAATAGATTTATAGCTTTTTCTGAGAGTAAAAAATATATAAAAATCAAAGGGTAGGTATTTTGAGAAAAGAAGCTTTGTGTTATGTGTGGGGCAGTTAGTTGATTACACCAGATGTGTTTTGATATGGGTAGGTCAAAAGGTCAAGCCGCATAATAGATTTATAGCCTTTTTTAACATTAAAAAAATAGTATAAAATCAAAGGGTAAGTTTTTTGAGAAAATAAGCTTTGTGTTATGTGTGGGGCAATTAGTTGATTACACCAGATGTGTTTTGATATGGATAGGTCAAAAGGTCAAGCCGCATAATAGATTATAGCCTTTTTTAACATTAAAAAAATAGTATAAAATCAAAGGGTAAGTGTTTTGAGAAAATAAGCTTTGTGTTATGTGTGGGGCAATTAGTTGATTACACCAGATGTGTTTTGATATGGATAGGTCAAAAGGTCAAGCCGCATAATAGATTTATAGTGTTTTCTGAGAGTAAAAAATATATAAAAATCAAAGGGTAGGTATTTTGAGAAAAGAAGCTTTGTGTTATGTGTGGGGCAGTTAGCTGAGTTCACTAGATGTGTTTTGATATGGGCAGGTCAAAAGGTCAAGCCGCATAATAGATTTATAGCCTTTTTTAACATTAAAAAAATAGTATAAAATCAAAGGGTAAGTTTTTTGAGAAAATAAGCTTTGTGTTATGTGTGGGGCAATTAGTTGATTACACCAGATGTGTTTTGATATGGATAGGTCAAAAGGTCAAGCCGCATAATAGATTTATAGCCTTTTTTAACATTAAAAAAATAGTATAAAATCAAAAGGTGGGTTTTTGGAAAAAATAAGCTTTGTGTTATGTGTGGGGCAGTTAGCTGAGTTCACAGATGTGTTTTGATATGGGTAGGTCAAAAGGTCAAGCCGCATAATAGATTTATAGCCTTTTTAACATAAAAAAAATAGTATAAAATCAAAAGGTGGGATTTTGGAAAAAATAAGCTTTGTGTTATGTGTGGGGCAGTTAGCTGAGTTCACCAGATGTGTTTTGATATGGGTAGGTCAAAAGGTCAAGCCGCATAATAGATGTATAGCTTTTTCTGAGAGTAAAAAATGAATATAAAATCAAAGGGTAGGTATTTTGAGAAAAGAAGCTTTGTATTATGTGTGGGGCAGTTAGTTGATTACACCAGATGTGTTTGGATATGGATAGGTCAAAAGGTCAAGCCGCATAATAGATTTATAGCCTTTTTTAACATTAAAAAAATAGTATAAAACAAAGGGTAAGTGTTTTGAGAAAATAAGCTTTGTGTTATGTGTGGGGCAGTTAGCTGAGTTCACCAGATGTGTTTTGATATGGGCAGGTCAAAAGGTCAAGCCGCATAATAGATTTATAGCCTTTTTTAACATTAAAAAAATAGTATAAAATCAAAGGGTAAGTTTTTTGAGAAAATAAGCTTTGTGTTATGTGTGGGGCAGTTAGCTGAGTTCACTAGATGTGTTTTGATATGGGCAGGTCAAAAGGTCAAGCCGCATAATAGATTATAGCCTTTTTTAACATTAAAAAAATAGTATAAAATCAAAGGGTAAGTGTTTTGAGAAAATAAGCTTTGTGTTATGTGTGGGGCAATTAGTTGATTACACCAGATGTGTTTTGATATGGATAGGTCAAAAGGTCAAGCCGCATAATAGATTTATAGTGTTTTCTGAGAGTAAAAAATATATAAAAATCAAAGGGTAGGTATTTTGAGAAAAGAAGCTTTGTGTTATGTGTGGGGCAGTTAGTTGATTACACCAGATGTGTTTTGATATGGGTAGGTCAAAAGGTCAAGCCGCATAATAGATTTATGGCCTTTTTTAACATTAAAAAAATAGTATAAAATCAAAAGGTGTGTTTTTGGAAAAAATAAGCTTTGTGTTATGTGTGCGGCAGTTAGTTGATTACACCAGATGTGTTTTGATATGGGTAGGTCAAAAGGTCAAGCCGCATAATAGATTTATAGCCTTTTTTAACATTAAAAAAATAGTATAAAATCAAAAGGTGGCATTTTGGAAAAAAATAAGCTTTGTGTTATGTGTGGGGCAGTTAGCTGAGTTCACTAGATGTGTTTTGATATGGGCAGGTCAAAAGGTCAAGCCGCATAATAGATGTATAGCTTTTTCTGAGAGTAAAAAATATCTATAAAATCAAAGGGTAGGTATTTTGAGAAAAGAAGCTTTGTATTATGTGTGGGGCAGTTAGTTGATTACACCAGATGTGTTTGGATATGGATAGGTCAAAAGGTCAAGCCGCATAATAGATTCATAGCCTTTTTTAACATTAAAAAAATAGTATAAAACAAAGGGTAAGTGTTTTGAGAAAATAAGCTTTGTGTTATGTGTGGGGCAGTTAGCTGAGTTCACTAGATGTGTTTTGATATGGGCAGGTCAAAAGGTCAAGCCGCATAATAGATTTATAGCCTTTTTTAACATTAAAAAAATAGTATAAAATCAAAGGGTAAGTGTTTTGAGAAAATAAGCTTTGTGTTATGTGTGGGGCAATTAGTTGATTACACCAGATGTGTTTTGATATGGATAGGTCAAAAGGTCAAGCCGCATAATAGATTTATAGCTTTTTCTGAGAGTAAAAAATATATATAAAATCAAAGGGTAGGTATTTTGAGAAAAGAAGCTTTGTGTTATGTGTGGGGCAGTTAGTTGATTACACCAGATGTGTTTTGATATGGGTAGGTCAAAAGGTCAAGCCGCATAATAGATTTATAGCCTTTTTAACATTAAAAAAATAGTATAAAATCAAAAGGTGGGATTTTGGAAAAAATAAGCTTTGTGTTATGTGTGGGGCAGTTAGCTGAGTTCACCAGATGTGTTTTGATATGGGTAGGTCAAAAGGTCAAGCCGCATAATAGATTTATAGCTTTTTCTGAGAGTAAAAAATGAATATAAAATCAAAGGGTAGGTATTTTGAGAAAAGAAGCTTTGTGTTATGTGAGGGGCAGTTAGTTGATTACACCAGATGTGTTTGGATATGGATAGGTCAAAAGGTCAAGCCGCATAATAGATTTATAGCCTTTTTTAACATTAAAAAAATAGTATAAAATCAAAGGGTAAGTGTTTTGAGAAAATAAGCTTTTTGTTATGTGTGGGGCAGTTAGCCGAGTTCACCAGATGTGTTTTGATATGGGCAGGTCAAAAGGTCAAGCCGCATAATAGATTTATAGCTTTTTCTGAGAGTAAAAAATATATATAAAATCAAAGGGTAGGTATTTTGAGAAAAGAAGCTTTGTGTTATGTGTGGGGCAGTTAGTTGATTACACCAGATGTGTTTTGATATGGGTAGGTCAAAAGGTCAAGCCGCATAATAGATTTATGGCCTTTTTTAACATTAAAAAAATAGTATAAAATCAAAAGGTGGGTTTTTGGAAAAAATAAGCATTGTGTTATGTGTGGGGCAGTTAGCTGAGTTCACAGATGTGTTTTGATATGGGTAGGTCAAAAGGTCAAGCCGCATAATAGATTTATAGCCTTTTTAACATTAAACAAATAGTATAAAATCAAAAGGTGGGATTTTGGAAAAAATAAGCTTTGTGTTATGTGTGGGGCAGTTAGCTGAGTTCACCAGATGTGTTTTGATATGGGTAGGTCAAAAGGTCAATCCGCATAATAGATTTATAGCTTTTTCTGAGAGTAAAAAATGAATATAAAATCAAAGGGTAGGTATTTTGAGAAAAAAAGCTTTGTGTTATGTGTGGGGCAGTTAGTTGATTACACCAGATGTGTTTGGATATGTGTAGGTCAAAAGGTCAAGCCGCATAATAGATTTATAGCTTTTTCTGAGAGTAAAAAATATATATAAAATCAAAGGGTAGGTGTTTTGAGAAAAGAAGCTTTGTGTTATGTGTGGGGAAGTTAGCTGAGTTCACCAGATGTGTTTTGATATGTGTAGGTCAAAAGGTCAAGCCGCATAATAGATTTATAGCTTTTTCTGAGATTAAAAAATATATATAAAATCAAAGGGTAGGTGTTTTGAGAAAATAAGCTTTGTGTTATGTGTGGGGAAGTTAGATGGGTTCACCAGATGTGTTTTGATATCGGTAGGTCAAAAGGTCAAGCCGCATAATAGATTTATAGCCTTTTCTAACTATGTGTGGGGCAGTTAGCTGAGTTCACCAGATGTGTTTTGATATGTGTAGGTCAAAAGGTCAAGCTGCATAATAGATTTATAGCCTTTTTTAACATTACACTTTTTTAGAAAATCAAATGTTATTTTTTTTAAAGAAATAAGCTTTGTTTTACATAGGTAGGCCTTGTATTAACACATCTAAGTTGGTTTGACACAAATTCGTCCATCGAAGCCAGTGCTAAATAGAATTTTCGAATGTGTCGAATATCCAACGTCCAATATAAAACTAACTTTACCACGGTGGTGGAGTCAGTCTCTTGTTGACACAAAGTGACTTTTGCTCTTAATTCTTGCCTTGCTTGAATTCTGGAATAATTGTGGGGAGTGCATGAGTTTTGGTCAGAATGCCTGATGTAGGCTAGTTTTGATGGAATGTGTGTTGTGAATTGAAAACAGCCAGCTCATGATGTGATAAAGCGTTCAGCTGTGCAACAAACATATTTTTTATTTTTCAATCTTGACGACTTTTGTAGTGCTGTGTGTAGCGACAGGTTTGGCCCTTCTGAACTTAAACACGCAGTTAATTTCCTTTCCTAGCTCCTCTTGTTTATGTTGTTAGCTTAGCCATACCATGTCATGTTGTCAACATTGGATACATGGTGCAGAACATAGTGGGTCATATGTCCGATGCTTTTTGGAAACGTTTTCTTCATAAAACGTGCCAGACAGATTTTGTATACATTTCATTCCTTAGTAATTAGCTCCATGGGTATGCCGTCTTTCAGAACCTTTCATTGCCGGCACTAAAGAGAGAAAAAAAGAGTGCAACCTCATTGTACCCAGAACTTCTGAAAATGTACTTCCGAATGCGTCTCTGTCCCCAGCACATTTCAAACCAAAATGACGCCCATGGTCAAAGTGTCAAAATTCAGAGTTGAAATTACACTGTAAATAGTTGGTTTAACCATTATGGAGTCAATCATGTAAGAGAGTCAGTGTCATCAGGCAGTGTTGGGACTCAACACTCAGTGTCATGAGACCACGCCTCTCCCAACATTTTCTCAGCAAGACGAGGACGCCATATTTATTTTTCTTGGAGGTGACCACGAGGTAAGTCAAGCTCCTCGTTCTTATTTTAAAAGTATGTCCAAATAATTATTTTCTCTCTCACAATATGGTGACTGAAGACTTCACATTTGTATTTAACTAGAAAGCATGTTAGCAATGTTAGCGATTAGTTCCTGTTACGTATTTTAAGAATCTAAGCTACCCACACATAGACTCAATGAAGACCAAACATATTAGCCGTAAATAGCATACATAGCCACAAGGGGAGCCTTACTGAAGGCTGCAATAGATACTTTATCCACAGAGGGCAGCACCACAGACCAAGCGAGGAAAACCGAGGATTACGTCCCACCGGTTTTCTCCAAGTCTTCCGGTCCTCCGAGTCCATAAGAAAGCCTCCACATCTTGGAGACAGGCAGAACTCTCCAGGCAGCGCTAGGACATTCGTGGGCTAAAGTCTTAGACCAGCTAGGAGAACACTCTCGCACGTGCTAAGGCACATCTTCAATCTCTCTTAACTTCAGAGCATCAGTTTACCATACCGAAAATACTTTATACAAATAAAGTATCTTTAAAGCTATTCCTTTGGATTCGACCCCTCTTTCCTTGAAGAACATGATAATTGGTTGACCCCGACGTTCGTGGAAAGTCCGGACCGAGACTGGCGACCGCGAGGCCGTTCGGAAAGCAGTACAAGCTACTTACAGGCGCCACAACAAAGGTAAACAGAACCTGTTGTCAATGACTAAACTCTGTATAGTTAGATTAGTAACATTAGGTGAATAGCTTGTACTGCATCCGTCAGGCTGCGGGGACGTGTAATCTCGGACTGGTTTAAATTCATACAGCCGGTTACAAACGGCCTAGAATAAACTAACAGATTGAAATTAAATAACGAGCTCACGAAGTATAAGGGCTAGGAGTGTGTTTTATATGGGTTTGTAGATAGACAAATGCAATCCTGATTAGATCTAAATGTTCGTACCAACGTGGGAGACGTATTACCTGTGGTTAAGTGTTATTTCTTTGGTGAAGCGCCGAAGTTAAACCGGGCCACCATAAGGTATATTTATTACCGACCATAAACTTCTGAACTCTTACGGCGGGGTGAGGAAAGGTCAGGTTTTTAACGTTAACCTAGCTTAGTTGCATATTAAACCGGAAGCTTGGCCGTAGTTAGCCAAGGAATTCAAATCGAATTGATTCCTCACAGCCCGGTTCATGTAACATCTAAATGTGCAATTTTGGTTAGTATAGAACGCAGCCGTAGAGGTGGACTTACGCAGGAATAACCCATCTGCTATCAAGCGCCTCGCTAACCCGCCGTGGGGACAAACTTGCAGGAATCTCTTACTTCTTATAGAGATCCAATACATGCTTTTGACTAGAGCTACCTGGGTCAAAACTAGTTTGTCTCTACAGCCCTTTGGATGTACCACGTGGTGTACGATTTAAGGGAACCACGCGTCTTGGAAAACGTGCGGTTCCTTTGTTCATACCATCAGTCGTTATAGTCGAACTCCTTTTTTGAAATAGACGCCATTTCTCTAAAGCAACGGGGGGCTCAACTTAAGTGTTACATCCTATCTCTCTCTCCCCCTCTCCCCCCCCCTCCCCCTCCCCCCTCTCTCTCTCTCCCCCCCCCCCCTCCCCCTCCCCCCTCTCTCTCCCTCCCCCCTCTCTCTCTCTCTCTCTCTCTCTCTCTCTCTCTCTCTCTCTCTCTCTCTCTCTCTCTCTCTCTCTTGCAAGTCGGTAGGGGATGAATGGTCAGTCTTTTGTTAAGACTGCATAACCTCTGACCTAGGCAAAAGCACATCTCTCTCTCGGTGCCGGTGCTATCTTGTGGCCTGGTTGCGCAGTCCGGTAGGACTGGAACAACTCGAATAGTTGTTGTACTTTTTCTCCCATACCCTAGAAAACCCCTTTGATAACCCCAAACCCTTCTGTCCCTGTCTCTAAAGATCCGGTCGTCAGACCACCCTCCCCTCCCCATCCTTTTATCCCAATATCCCATATCCTATCGTAAACTCACCCCCCTCTCCCCATCCCTTTGTCTTAATATCCCATATCCTATCGTAAACTCACCCCCCCCTCCCCACCCTTCTGTCCTTGTCCCCACATCCTATTGTAAACCCCCTTCACACCCCTTTCATCTCTCTCCGCAGGTCCTGGAGTAAAAGCCCCCCACCCCCCTTTATTTTTTCACTTCTCCACCTTATCTCCACCCTCTCCGCAGGTCCTGTTGCAGATCCCTGTCCCCATCCCATTGAATACTGTTTATTGACGGGTACACTCACAGCACGACGTGCGAATAGTGTGTGCTTGGTCATTTAAGTGTTGGATATAGTAATAGATTATCACAGCCTTTTGTCGTTCAGATAGAAATCAAGAAAAGTTTCTTTATCGATAAATAAGTTGTGAATTCCGAAAAACCCAAACACTCTTAGTACTTCGCAGCCCCTGTGCCGCGACCCCCACCCCCACCTAACCTCCCCCTCTCTCTCTCTCTCACTCACTGTCTCTCTCGCTCTCTCTCCCCCGCTCCCTCTTCCTCTTCCCCTCTCTCTCTCACTCACTCACTCACTCACTCACTCACTTTGATACTCACTCACTCACTCACTCTCTCTCCACTTTGTTTGTACAGACATATTGCTTTTGGGCAACCAGGAAGGTTGTTCCACAGATTCAATACGGAATATTGAAGAGTAATTAACGTTGTACAATCTTGTAACTCCCAATTCCTCGCTCTTTCTCTCTGTCTGCCTGCCTGTCTAAAGGTAGGCCCTCCCTCACCCTTTGAATTCCTTCCCCATCCTTTAGTCCCTATCTCCCACCCCCCCTCATAAAGACCCCCCCCCCCCCCCCCCCCACAGAATAGCTTTGTCTTTAATGCCCCACTGGCGTCGTTTTGAGTACTTGTAGTTAACGATTGTTCATGGTTATGGGTGCGAGGTAAGGTCCTCCACTATCGGTCTCTGTGAAGATCGAGCCACAAAAGAACATTAACGAGAGTTCCAATCTCCTCCTCCACTGTCTTAATGAACCCCATCCCCCACCACCAATCTTCCTCCCTCTAAACCCTCATCATAAAGACCACCCCCCCAGCCTCTCCCACGACACATCTCTCTCTGTGTCGCTATTTTTAACAACGATAACTTTTATATATACATGTACACACAGCGCGGAGAAAGTGTACTGAGAGCGCAAAATGCGGTTAAGTGGTAGCCTTATGCCATAAGGTACCACAGTGTTCAGCCGGACAGATAGAACTCAGAAGTTTCTGTAGTCGGCTGATACGTATGTAGTATGCACCGCAGCCATATTTGTAGTTCTTGGTAGTGCCGCCTACTCGTTAACACGAGATTATTCCCAATTACATCTCAACAACTCCAAATGTACCACAAGTATATAACTATTATTAGTCCCAACTAGACGTCCCCCCAACTTTCCAAGTAGCCGATCTCTTGCATTTGTAATAAATTTGTTCTCTTTTCTCGTCAGGCCTTGGCAACCCGAGCAGTAATGGATGCCCGACATTCATCATTTTAATCGTTAACATTACTACAAATATTCTCTTTTCTAATCAGGAAGTGGCAACACAACGATCAGTTGCCCATCATCATCATTTTACTTCTGTGCATAAAATATTAATTCTCTTTTCTCTTTAGGAGGTGGCAACACAAGCATTATAGTTGCCAAACACTCATCTTTTTACTTCTCTGCATTGATCTTAATTCTTTCTCTCTCCAGGAAATGGCAGTATAAGAACGAATGCCAAACACTGACAGTAATTATTTTTTTCAGGTTGCTGAGCCCTTCTGTCTATTCAACATGTGTTTTGTGTAGCAAGACAGGTAGAGAACCAGGCTGGTTCAAATAGACACGGGGTTCAACTGCTAGAATAATATGTTGAATTAATAAATGGTGCACATGGTTTTAAACGGTGCCCAAGGAGGGAGTTAGCCCAACTGCGGTAGACACAATTACAATACGTTTTTTGCGAATATTAAATCTACATGGCTTAAATTCTGCTATAATCAGCTACTACATACGAATAAACACTGCGTGAAATGTTCAAAGGTCAACTATTGCCTCCGTTGGAGCGATTGCAATAGATATAATATCGTACCACAATATGAATGCATTATCTTGTATTCGACAATTAGGAAAGCCGGATTCCAGAAACTAGAAGCCTACAAAAGGGCACCAACCCAGAGGTCTTGCATCAACCAGATCCCTGTACGGCAGTTACACAGTGATCTTAAAATAGCTAGACTCCACATCATGAACGGTTAGCCTTTAAAGTTGTCCATAGCGTGCATACCGCTCGTCCACAGAAATCCGGGGTTATCCAGGCCTGGGGATTCTTATTAGAAGAGTTCTGGGATAACCTCCAATAGAGGAGTCCCCCCCAATAGAGGATCCTGAGGACAAGCGGTAGAAATGCATAGTTCAACAGACCTGACGAGGTCCAAAATACCAAAATAAGAAATGGTTAGGATTGGTTAATTTGAATGCGCATGGCTGAAGCAATGCGCAAGGAGGGATGTAGTGACAATATTAATTCAAGGATTGAAAGTTGTGTAGCAAGACAGACCAGAAGCCGTCCGATCCAGAGGATCCTACACCAACGTCGGTGACACCCGGCGAGTGGATCTGGGTTAAAAAAAAAAAAAAAAAAAAAAAAAAAAACACACCATCGAAAGACCTAGAAGACCGGTGGAAGGGGCCATACAAAGTACTCTTGGCCACACCCTTTTCTGTTTCTGTAGAGGACCGACGCGGAGCCTAGTGGCACCACCTGAGCCGGTGCCGCAAAGCAGATACTCCTGGCAGATCGTGGACTGAGACCCTGACCGACCTAGCTGCACTCCAAGCCAAGGACAAACACACCTCATCCCAAGACGATGGGCCACAGCGTGCCCTTGGTAAAGTACCTGGTAGGATTCCTTCTGGTAGTCCTGTTCCAAGAAGGAGCGGGAGACAACATCGCCAGGTACCCACCGTCAAAACCAGATATAGAATAAAATGCCACCATTTGTAGCACCTGTGTCTAAGATAATCAATATCCTGGATTTACTTGAATAATTAATTATTGAACCACCAAGACGAATTGTGCTTGTTATTATATAGTATTGTTTGGTTGTGAGTACAACTCGTTATTTCTGAATCGCTGCATTAATAAAGGTACAGTTGATCTTCCTTGAGGCGATTGTTTTACAGGCCACCTGTTACTGACACGACGACGACGGAGAACCTGTTTGAAGGCTCCCATGATGTAGGAGTAACCCCTCTGAGTTGAGCCCTTGACAAGGAGGGACGAGTCTTGGGTTCATGAATTACAGGCCAGACGGCGACAGAAAAAACAATGACTGCAATAATAACAAGCCCAAAACCACCCACATGAACCGGCGCACCAAAACACGAAGATCACCTGAACCCCCCAAATCTATGCCCAAACCACCCACATGAACCGGCGCACCAATACACGAAGATCACCTGAACCCCCCAAATCCATGATAGCTTGTCAATTATTTTGAAATTTTAAAATTGTATTATGTCTACCAATTTTTACTTTACTTTTACACATGATGAAAATTGTATGGCCTTGTAGCACATAACCAAAAGTATTAGCTCAGGATTTCTATGAATAGTTTTGTTTGTGTGATATTTGGCCATGTGATTGTATGATAACAAGATTTATGTTCATTGTTGTATTGTTAAATAATGACCTGTATTTCCAATGAGACCCACAAGGTGGATGCCATTTCAGTATTATGAGCCCGTTGTGGTTTTTCCCCTCTATTCAAGAGTTTTCCACAACGGTAGATGGTGTTGATCCTAATTTGACTGTTTTCGGTGTGGTAAATGGTGTTTATGATTTAAAATATTATTGTATGGTCATCTGAGATGACCAAGGAGGGACTGTTACGTATTTTAAGAATCTAAGCTACCCACACATAGACTCAATGAAGACCAAACATATTAGCCGTAAATAGCATACATAGCCACAAGGGGAGCCTTACTGAAGGCTGCAATAGATACTTTATCCACAGAGGGCAGCACCACAGACCAAGCGAGGAAAACCGAGGATTACGTCCCACCGGTTTTCTCCAAGTCTTCCGGTCCTCCGAGTCCATAAGAAAGCCTCCACATCTTGGAGACAGGCAGAACTCTCCAGGCAGCGCTAGGACATTCGTGGGCTAAAGTCTTAGACCAGCTAGGAGAACACTCTCGCACGTGCTAAGGCACATCTTCAATCTCTCTTAACTTCAGAGCATCAGTTTACCATACCGAAAATACTTTATACAAATAAAGTATCTTTAAAGCTATTCCTTTGGATTCGACCCCTCTTTCCTTGAAGAACATAATATTCCGTACAAACTTTATGAATCTCTAACGACCGCGTTGGGTTCTCAGACGTTCCTGGTTCTTCCACGTCCACATCAATGTGAAGTAGACTGAACCGCGACAAGGAGGAGAAAGCGATTGTTGCCGGGCAGTGCTTAGGCACCTCCGCCTCCCGCAGTGCCGAGGCGGTGGTCCCTCGGCAGCGGGAAGCGGGTCTCAAGCGGGAGACATTCACGGCCAACAATCCCTTTCTCTTCCATGTCGTGGTTCATGTTCTTGAGGGAGTCAAAGCCAAAGTTCCTTCCCCCCAATTCATTCTCAACCTTGGCTGAGATAACCCCCACTACGAGTCTCGTTGTAGAAATACCAGAGACGAGAGTCCGACGTGTTATGCGCCATAACACCAAAAGCAGAACGGTTATCCAAATAACAAGGAAGTGTACAACACTTGCGTTACAGTCGTGGAGCTCTATAACTAAATAATACCATGTAAATAATACATAGATATCTATATCATATAATACCTATTATCACAGCCAAAGCTGTGTGCGCCCACTACAGTCTCGTTGTGGAAATAGAAGAGACGTCAAAGAACCGACAAGAAACACTTGCGTTACAGTGTGTGTATTCACACACACACACACACACACACACACACACACACACACACACACACACACACACACACACACACACACACACACACACACACGTGGCGCTCGCACGGTCGTGACTCGTGTCTCATTGGCGGGCCAAGTCTCTGGGCGGGCCAGGCAGAGTAAGGGGAGGAGCTTACTGCATTGTGATGACATAGGAAACCACATTCCAAATCAGCGCGCTTGAGCCTCCGTTTTTTTCAAAGGCGAGCAGAACATCTAGTATTCGTTTTACACCGAACGCAAGTTTTAGCCACTTGGGGACCATGGGCAGGCTAGCTAGGGGAACTCATATTTATGTTAGAAAATCTCATAAAACGAGATTTTCATGCCATGGCACCTTTAATGGCGCGTTTCCACTGCAGGGTGCGGAACGGATCGGTTCGCAAAGGTGCGGTACGGGTTGCGTTTCCACCGCTAAAAGTGGGCGTGACCCGGACTTAGCCTTACCCGTTTTGGCCTCGTTTTCAGGACTCCTCCGTTGGGGATCTGAAAACGAGACGAGACGCCTGAAAGGGTCCCGGGAAATTCTAGCTACACACCCCCTCCGTTGATTGGTCGACAGAATCATCACTTCCGGGCGACGTGGGGATAAAAACAAACAAACAGTAGCCTCGAGGTATTATTCTTTACAATTAACATGTCGCGTAAAACGCTTGCTTGAGCGAACAAGGAGGTGGAGACGTTCGTCTGCATTCTTGGGGAGGAAGACGTTGTTTACGATGTTTACGTAGCTGCCGCGGCGATCGACATCCGGCCTACCTTAAAGGGTACTGTCGGCGGTGGAAACGCAACCTCGGAACTGAGCTGGGCAATACCGCCCCCTCCCTACCGCACCTTTGCGAACCGATCCGTTCCGCACCCTGCAGTGGAAACGCGGCATAAGTATGAAGCTCTCAGTCTCAGTGCATGTGCATTTGTTGATGTGGGAACCTTCAGTAATTGCTTATGTGCTTCTTTTTCACTTTTTTTCTTCTTTAAAAAAAGGCCACGGCTTGACTTTTAATGCCGGGTGCTGTGTCCCCAGGTGGCGAAGCAGTTTTGAAGGATTCATTGACTCATTTGCGAGCTTGTCACCACATATTATGCAGAGGGGGTTTGTGGCGTCTGAATCACCGGCCACAATGAAGCCGTATTTATGATAGGACTCCTGGTATTGTCTTTTCCACGCAGCTTTACTCATTGGACCCTGCCCCTTTGTAAAGAAAGTTTGATTTTTACTAATTTCAGTCAGCTTGTCTGCTTTATTTTTAGGCGCTCATGTTCAGTAGACAAGATCGTGTGAGGAAAAGCATCCGGTGATTTTCAAAATAAAGTCAAAAAAATGTTTTTTCAAAGTTATTTATTATTTATTTATTAAGGACCCAGAGGTTGTGGAACGCTGCTCTAAACAATACTCTTTACAGCTGGCATTCTGAAACGGAACAGGTAAAAAACGGACACACTTTCTTACCCTGCGTTCACACCAAAAGATGCAAAAAGTTGACGCGCATCGTGATCCCATTCAAAGTGAATGTAGAGACGCGTTGCTGCTTTGCTGCCGCAGCATTTGCTGCCGAGAAAACGGGCAGAAAAACTTGATTTGCGGCGCGTCAAAAATCTGATTTGCGGCGCGGCATGCCCATGCCCGCTGCCGGGCACGGGCGAAGGGCGCGTTCACGTATTTTGCGGCGCGTCAAATGCTGCTCGAGTTGAAATATTTCAACTTTTGACGCGCCGCAAACCTTTGACGCGCCGCAAAACTTGATTTGACGCGCCACAAAACTCAGGCGTCAACGCGTTCGGGCAGCAAATGCATCTTTTGGTGTGAACGCAGGGTTATACTTGGTGTACTAGAATAATCTCTGTAGCTGATGAAGCAAAGAAATAAGGTGACAAAGTAAAGTATTTTCCATGAAAAATGTTTTAAATACAAAGTAATGCTAAATAGATTCTAGTTCCCCACATTCCAGGACATTTTCTAACTGGCTGGCTCACCTTCAGTCTCTCTACTTACTAGGAATACATGCCTCAACTCCAGGGCCGTGCAGAGACCTTTTTGGGGGCAGAGGCTCCGATTAAAAAAAGGGCACATGGAACAAGATTTATCAACAATATATGTCATCTTTATTTTAAATAATGTATTACCCTTGTTCAAACAAAATGGATTGTGTAATCTTACATGCAATCGCACATAGTAGTATCCATACTATATCCCTACAGACTGTAGGGATATATTGTACATAATACTAAATCTACAATTTTACCTACATTTACAACTAAAAATGAACATAGAGCCTCACATCAGACTCCATTCACATGGATTAAAAAATGCAACCGTTATTCAAACAAAATGTAATTTTACATGCAGTATTAGTACTATAGAAAAAAATATTATCCATCCAAAATGCAACAACCTGACATCATTGGCAACTACTACTGCAATCAGAATAAGAAAATAGCCGAAACGTAGATTTAAGTAGCCTGGCTATTGCCAGACCAAGCTCCATCGTAGATGGAGCTTGGTCAATCGTAGATTGGGCTTGGTCTGGGGAAGCTGCTGTCATTTTCTTCAGCACAAGAGGCGTGATCAATGGGCCTCTTGTTCAAATGACTCTGTACGCAATCGGCTGCTTGCCGCAATCGGCTCGCTTCCCTGTCTTCATTGTGCTAAACCAGCCAATAGCGCGCCAGGAAATGATCTCAAGCCCTCTCTTGGTACTGAAATGTTTTACATGCCTTAAAATGAGATGATAGCATTCATAAGTATCAAATCACATAGATTATATCCCATCCTGTGTCTATTACCAGCTGAAACACCTTTACATGGGCAAATATAACACATTTCAGTCGTTTCCCTCCTGCCAGAAAATGATCTCAAGCCCTCTCTTGGTACTGAAATGTTTTATTTGCCTTAAAATGAGTTGATAACATTCATGAGTATCACATTACATAGATTATATCCCATCCTGTGTCTATTACCAGCTGAACACCTTTACATGGGCAAATATAACACATTTCAGTCGTTTCCCTCCTGCCAGAAAATGATCTCAAGCCGAATCTTTTAGTTAAAATGATATTTCTGCTCCAAACTGTGGGAGCAGGATAGATGGCATGCGATGGGGAGTTGGCGTATATTTGTGTTTATATTAGTGGTGGGCATAGAGTTTTTTTTTTAATCTAGATTAATTTTGGAATTAATCTAGATTAAAATGGCAAACGGCAAAAAATCCTTTTGTTTACCCTGACAGCTGTCAATTATACTTGGCAACGGTGAATTATCAAATATAATTCACCGCTGGAAGTTGTGAAGTGCCCATGCAAGTGAACGGAGCATAAACAAAAATAATTGACAAATGAACGTTGGGAAGGCCCATGCAAGTGAATGGAGCAGTCTACAGCATTGAGAAGAGCCGTGTAATAATCCATAATAATGTAAGGTGGCTTACTCGTGATTGGTCTATGAAACGCTCCCAGGAACGCCTAAAGGGCGTTCCTGGGAGCGTTTCATTGACCAATCACGAGGTGTTTCGAAGGGCTTACTGGGTTTCGCAAGGCACACTGCGAAGCACAGTCGCAAGTCATACTATGCTTTCCTTCCTTAATGGCAATTTTACCTCTCTCATTATATTTAGTAATCATGGTACCTCTGCGACCTCCTCCAAGAATACACTACCTCCCGCTCCCTCCGCTCAACCTTTGCTGGACTACTATGTATCCCCACATCACGACTCATTACAATCGGTGCCCGGTCATTCAGCTGTTCAGCACCCAGGCTGTGGAACTCCCCCCACACATAAAGCAGTCAGACACCATTACAACCTTCAAGTCACAACTCAAAACTCACCTGTTCAAACACGCACACAACGTCTAACTGATCGCTGTCTTGATTGTTTGTTTGTTTTTGTTGTTTTTCCACAATGTCTTGTTTTTCAACGATTTATGATGATTTTATGCTCTGTAAGGTGAACTTGGGTGCCTTGAAAGGCGCCTCTAAATGAAATGTTTTATTATTATTATTATATTAATAAACACACCGAACTGACATCAACATGCAGCGCGCCAGTCCAACTGCGCATGCTCTGTGTGACGGTCTAATAACTGTTGATATCATTACAGTCACCTACCGGCAGCGCAGGTAGACGAGGCTACCAACTTTACCTCTATATTATTGCTTAGACATTTTTTATTCTCGAATAATTGATTCACACGGTCATTTTTACATGTTCATGTATAATTTTAAGAATTATTGATAATTTAAATGGCCACTCAAAAGGAGAAGGGTCCATCTGCAGGCTTGGACGTTTCCGTCATGACACAAGAACGCCCTTTAGGCGTTCCTGGTAGCGTTTCATCGACCAATCACAAGGTGTTTCGAAGGGCATACTGGGTTTCGCAAGGCATACTGCGAAGCACAGTCGCAAGGCATACTATGCTTTCCTTCCTTAATGGCTATTTTACCTCTCTCATTAGATTTAGCAATCATGGAGCCCCCACTTGGCTAACGTTAGTTCTATGCTACCCGTACTTACTACTAGATCTTATTTTGAAACTTCTGTTTGAGAAAATCGGGTTCGGTGTTGACGGTGAAAGTTAGGCCGGTTTATAGCAGAGTTTCCGTTGTCCGGATATTACCGGTCATTGACCCGGGAAAAAATTAGGAAGACCAAAATTTCTTAATGTCCCTGTCAGAATGACCAATGGAAATAATTCCTTGCACATGTTGAATTGTGTTTAAATATGCTACAGTGGTCATTTGTTTAGCCAATTCATGTTAAACAATGAGGGTTTTGATTGACCCGACCCGGCCCGCCGATATTTCCCACCACTATCCTTGAGCCGGGTCGGGCCGGGCCTTAGATCGAGCGGTTGTGTTTTTGTTATCATTGCTTTATTGGCCTAATCTGAGGAGAAATCTATGCCATAAACAGAAACATTACATGGGTCTTCTCAATGCCGTGGAACGCTCCTTTCACTTGCATGGGTAGTAATCCGGTAACTTGTCGTTGTCAACCCCAGCGTCTTCGGTTGCTAAGCGATGTCAACGTCTTTGGCAGACTATTTCACTGCTGATCAACACTACGAATGCTGGTTACGAATAAATTGTAAAAAGACACACCATTTGAAGTTATTTTCCAAATAAGATTTGAAAAGCTTTGGAAGTTTATTTACAACACTATTTACGTGGTTTCGGAGTAGTACACTTTGGCATACAGTTCAGCGCGAAAGGCGACGAAGAATAAGAAGGGGGCGTTCCAGTCATCGTAAACGGGAACCCCCACCACACGAGAACGCCCACTTGTGTCTGCAGTGGGATGATATTGGGTGCTCAGGCAGCCATAGCCCCCCCCCCCCCCCCCCCCTCTGCACGTGCCTGCTCCACTCACTCTAAAAGCACCTGAGCTCACATTTCTACTCAGATCTTTAGAGCCATGAGTGAAACCATAAATTATGTTGCACATGAATCCACTGAAATCAAATGTCAATGTTGACGCAAAAGCTCTACGTTAACTTATTCAATTGTTATAGAATGGTGCTGAATTCTATTAATGCGATAATATTTATTATATTAAAAGTATTGATTGAAATTGAATGTTGGCGTGACGGGTATAGAAATATGTCAAACAAATGAAGAAACAAAACAAGAAAGCAGCCTTTTCCAGAAATGTGCCTCATTTTTTTGATCATTTTGGCATTGTGTGTGTGTGTGTGTGTGTGTGTGTGTGTGTGTGTGTGTGTGTGTGTGTGTGTGTGTGTGTGTGTGTGTGTGTGTGTGTGTGTGTGTGTTCAACAAGTACTTCTTCTCAAAACTGCGTCTGCAGTATCTCAGCTACACCAGCAGCAGGAGTAGAGATCAGACCTAGGGTGATAGATAATTCAGGGTCCCTCTCCTTCATACAATCGATCATCATCTGACTTGGTCTCTCTCCTTTCGCCATCACCATGTCGATCAGACAACGTGCCTGGTCTTGTTTGTTTGTCTGATCCTGAATCACAGAGTCCTTCTCGCCGGTAGTGAACATTTTCTTCTGCAAAAGTTCATCCAGGAGACTTTTGATAAGTGAGATTGAAACTCTCTCCACAAATCCTAAACGGATATTTTTGAGCTTGTCTGGAAGAGAAATCAAAAGGCAATATAAAATGACGACGTGCAAACATGACTTGACTAATCAAACTCTTCTTTATTGGGGTAAAGATAAAACCTTATGTCGCAACAACTTTTTGTGAATTACTCTGTCTGAATGGCATTTAGATTTCAAGACAAATGGAGAAGACATTCCAGATGTAGAGGGTGAGTTACAAATGTCCATAACTGATTCTGAATATTTGTTCGAATTATAGCAAAAATGTGTCTGGATAAGGTCATTTTGACATTAGTTACATAACTAGAGATGTAACATACAATTGACACAACTCACCTACTGCAGGGCTGGTTGTTGCTTGTCCTTCAGGCTGTGTTGCACTAGTGGTAGATTTAGTGCTGGATGTGGTGGTGCTGGATGTTGCTTTACCTGTTGTTTTTAAACATACAGTTCCTCCAAACTGTTACACCACTGTATGAAGTCCTTTGTCATTTTACTGCATATAAGTTAACACTGTACAAATCGTTCATTCGAATCATTTGACTAAGACCTACATTTAATCAGTATGAAGGTGTAACTGATGTTCAACAATAATAATAAATATAATTGCATTCAACCATGACGTGGAGCCAGTGGCTTGAACCAGCAAGACTTGGACCCCATGGTCATGAGGCCGACGCAATACCACTACACTACATGGACATGTGAACCACCAAGGGCGGATTAGACTATACTTTGAGAAATGGAAGTCTTTCGTACATGGAGGTATTCTGGGCTTCGTAGGCATGGTAAAATTGTGTTGGTAGGCTTGAAAAAATGGTTAACCTGAAGTAAGCACATCAAAACAATCACCAACCATGTTTCTAAAGCGTTCTGGGCCATATCTTGCATCCAGCGTAATTTACTTTCTACCTTGATGCATGTGTCGTTGCTAGCTTGCAACTGGCGCAGACTGTTCTTTTCCCTCCTCCGCCATGCGTCAGTAAATGAGGGAATTATCTTGCGCCCCAAGGGGTGGTTCGGCGAAAGGAGGAGGCCTGTTCTGGTGCAAACGTTCCCTGGTGCTATTTTGCAGTTTCAGAAAACAATTCCCCCACAAACCAGGAAAAACCTGGTTTAAAGTCATTGGCGCGTTGTTCAGATGCTATTTTAAGGGCGCATGCATAATGTTGCTTGTGCACAGGGGCGGCCCCAGCACATTTGGCGCTCTAGGCGAGCTTCACTCCTGGCGCTCCCCCCCCCCTCCGCAAAAAAAAAAAAAAAATATAGTTCGTTAATTCCCCACGAAAACTGAATTGCAACCTTGAAAAACTGTTTTGCCCTGTAACTGCATTTCTTTCACATAAACACACACACACACACACACACACACACACACACACACACACACACACACTCCCTATAAAATAAATAGTAAAAATAAAGTAAAATAAGTTGTAAATCTATCCAAAGGAACTCATACACAGCAAAAATTGTAGAGTTAATTATCCGGTGTATTGTCAAAGTCATTGGCGTAGATTACGCTGGGGACGCGTCCCCACCAGATTTCGTCAAGATTAATTTTGTACCCACCACTTGTAAAACAATAAATAAAATCGAGTTAAATTATTATGGATTATTACACGGGTCTTCCCAATGCCGTGGAACGCTCCGTTCCATTGCATGTGCTCTTCTCAACTTTCGGCGGTGAATTATATTTGATAATTCACCGTTGCTAAGTATAATTGACCGCTGTCATGGGAAAAAAAAAAGGACTTTTTGCCTCTAATGACATCTTTGGTATCACTCCTCAAGTAGTCCGGTAACTTTTCAACCCCAGCGTCTTCGGTTGCTAAGCGACGTAGACGTCTTTGGCGGACTATTTCTCTGCTGATCAACACTACGAATGCTGGCAACAAATAAATGGTAAAAAGACACCATGTGAAGTAATTTTTTCGTTTTGCCACTTAGCCGTGTGATAAGCGGGATAATGTATAGAACGTCGCCGGTCATTATCGAAATTAAGCCCCTTCAATGGGAAGCAAGACACCTTCGCTGTGAGTCGGTGTCCTGTTCGCCCTGTCGGGGATTGTTTTCTCGATAATGACCGGCATTCTATACATTATCCCTTACTTATTACACGGCTCTTCTTAATGCTGTCGACTGCTCCATTCACTTGCATGGGCCTTCCTAACGTTCAGCTGTCAATTATTTTTGTTTATTACACGGCTCTTCTCAATGCAGCAGAATGCTCACGTCCACCATATTGACCGCTGTCATGGAAAGTGTTTTTTTTTTGCCTCTGATTCACGTCATCTGTATCACTCTGCAGTCCGGTAACTTATCAACCCCAGCGTATTCGGTTGCAAAGCGACGTCAACGACTTGGAGCTCTACATCTAAATAATATCATATAATACATAGATATCTATATCAAATAATACATATTATCATGGCCAAAAGCTGTGTGCACGTCCAGACGATATAATGAATCACAAAGGACTTCGTCGGGTTCTCCGACGTCTCTGGTTCTTCCACTTCCACATCAATCTGTAGTAGACAGAACCGCGCGCTGCCTGCTGCCGGCGCGAGGCACCACCGCCCGGCTGCCCGCTGCCGGGCGGTGGTGCTTCGCGGCGGTGGTCCCTCGCGGCAACCGGCGGCAGGCAGCATGTCGCAGTTCATGTACTTCGATGTCGTTCTGCCATTGCATTCAAAATTCTGTAACTAGCCTGTTACTACGAACTAAGCAACTACCATACACGTATTAGCATTTAGCACTAGCTCAATCACGACTCCTTCGGAAAATTATAATCCTTGTTTCAACTTAACAATACATTGATTACTGGTCAACAACATTAGCTTTTATTCATATGAATGTTTTCGCTCGATTCAACACAACGTTTAAATCATTTAAACAGCATGCTTGCTGTGTCTTCGGCGGGACTCGTCCCTGTGAAAGGGTGATCAATCAAACTCTGAAATGTGTGAAAGCACCTCCTCAACCAATCATGGGGAGTTTAGTTGAAAGCTCAAATTGTGGCTTATTTAAAAAAACAAACATACCTGAGCTACTGCTTTCCATTTTTGGTAGTAAATCTGCAACAGCACATAATTAGTGTTTAGTTAATAGTCTCAGGGCGTCACTGTTTGGTACTCAGCAGTGATTGGTTTTGTATTCAGTGTTAGCCTAAATGAAAGGATATCAGTAGCAACCCTCACACACACACACACACACACACACACACACACACACACACACACACACACACACACACACACACACACACACACACACACACACACACACACACCACACACACACACACACACACACACACAGAGCCAATACCACCTATTCCAGGGGTTTTGAAACATATTTCTCATAAGGATGGCATCTGATTTTTGAAGAACAGTGATCCGGAACGATTGCCGATGTTTCTCACTTGGAAACAAACATCAACTTTAACACAGTTTCTGGTTTGGACAGACATTATTTTGGTTAAAACTTTACAACATTTGCTGTTTTTCCAATAACTTATTCCTTTTCGAAAGACAATTGAAACGTAATTAAACTGGGGACAGGATTGGCATAATTTCCAGCTACAATGAATATTCAACGCAACTAATAATCTATTGATGAATAGAGAACAACAACAGAAAACATTAAACTTCATAACGTACTATTGCATTCACAACACAAGGTGTGTAATGGGACCGGATTGACCGGCTGCTCGGTCTGGATGCTGGCCGAGGTCGGACTCTGAGAAGTCCTGACCGATGGTCACTATCGAGGTAACGCTGCCAACATCACCTTAGAGGACTACTTTAAAGCCTCACTGGCAGCAGCGGCACACGGCACGGAAACAGACATTACCCTAACCCCAAGTATCATTACGACGACGCCACCTGCAGATCTAATGCTGGAGACAGCGCACCTATTACACCAAACACACTTCTTTACAATACATCACATCACATTTACTTAGCTGACGCTTTTGTCCAAAGCAAACGACAGAACGTTCATTGAACTAGTAAGATACAAACCCAATAGTAAAGGAAAAAGTTATCAAGAAAAGTGCTTTAGGTGCTACACTAAAGAATCAAGTGAGTATTTTTTTTTTTATATATTGATATTTTTTGTTATGTAAATATCCAACCAATCCAACACAAAGCTCAACAAAAGTCCACTCATTAGCCAGAGTTTCATAGACCAATGCTCATGCATGAAAGACGTTCACTGTGTGTGGGTGAAGTACGTTACCTTTCAATAACAGACGAGTCTCGACAGGTAGGTCCTTCATGTCTTCCAGACCTCTCAGCAGGTCCTGTGCTGTGGCCTTTCCTGGGCTTCGGTCCTTCCACAGCCGCAACATCTTCCGTCTCTGCATGAATACTTTCTTTTCTTTCTTGATCACGTCCAGATCTTCCTTCTTCAGCCCCAGGTGGAGGGCCGCCTGCTCCCACTCCTGTCCCAGCGTTTGTGCAACATCCCGGAGCTGCTCATCAGACAGATCCTGCCCTGCAGAGCAGGTTTCATTATTTCTGGCTGAAAAAAAAAAAAAAGACAATCCACACACAGGTAGGTCAAGTTCCACCTTCTGACGATGTACCACTGAACAAAAATATAGATTTAGATTGACCACTTTAGAAATGGGTGTGAGGGGTTAAGGTGAGGGTTACCAAATTCTTAAAGGTAACCTGTCACTAGCATCAACCTCAATGAGCCAAGGAACACAGCAGCACTCAGTAAAGCACTTACCTCTCGTTTGTTTCTTTGGCTTTACTAGCGTCTTGTCGTCCCCAAGTGCTAGGATATGAAAAAGGATTGTCATTCCTTAGATGAAAATCATGCACAAAATGTAGGAGACATTGATTAAACTCTTCTTAACCATAGGATGTATCATCAATAAGATGTTTGTTTGATAGACTTAGTATCTCAAAATATGCTATTTTAGGTCAACTTTCCATAAAAATAGATGGTTTCTCGTTATTGTGCTATATTAAGTGTTAGGTTTGTATGCATTTTTGGGGGTAAGATTGTGATGATATAGAGCAGGGATGTGCAACTTTCAAGATAAAGAGGGCCAACAATTTTCAGCATCACCATCAGAGGGCCACATGAACGCGTACTTCAACTAGTCGGATATGAGAGAAGCTACAAAATAATTCTAAATAAGAACAAAATATTTGTATGTATGTATATATGTCTGCATGTTTATTGAACCAACATACATTAAGTACCTATTTTCCATGCTCAAATGCATTTTTAACATGGGCCCCAAGATTGTTTGCTTAGGAATCATCCTCTATCGGGGAACAGCATAATTACAATGACTCGCTAAATTAAGTAAGTTGCGTTTAAAAAATAAAAACTTTTTTTAAAGCCGCCAGTTGTCCATCCCTGATCTTGAGGGTTATGGAGGTAGACTTATTACTCCTAAAACTAAGAGCCTTCAACTCACCCTGAATCCCGTCACTAGCCGGCTTTTTGAGGGGCAGAGACGAGGACAGCTCACCAGGACGGCTCCCCGGTCCACTACTGTGTGACGGCTTCTTAACAGGTTTAGGTCGAAGTCCTGAAAGACACATCAAGAGAAGTGGTAAACATATATGTAAACGTACACAATACATTACACAATCATAAAGATACCAGATGCAGACAGGATATAAAAATGCTTTAATGTTCTATTAGTGTCCAGTCCAGCTCGTGGTCACACTTCTGATTGGATTTGAGCCATTGTTTTAGTTGTCCTGTAAAATAAGAATATGTGGGGCATTCTCCAAATATATATATATATATATATATATATAGATATAGAGAGAGAAATATACAATTATTTAGTTATAATATTATAAGTAGACCATAGCTTTTATTCAATTATCGTTATAACAAGATCTGTATCATGACCATTGAACAGCCTGAATGAAATTCATATTGACGGTATGGAACTATATCCCTATTCACGCACACCCATCTTGAATTTAATAGACCATTCTCGTTGCTTCGAGGAAGTCTGGTGGTCTCCGTAGCTTAGATAACAAATAAATAAATAAATATCCTTAAAACGATCCAATAGGAAAGATGCTCACAGCGTCGTAGAGCCGTAGTCGGGTTAGTAGGCCTACAGGTGTGGCTGCTGGGGCACCCGCTCTGAACGTCAAACATCGCCGGGTATGGAATAACATTGTATGCCATATCTCCGTCTGCAGACGACGCCGAAGGGTACTTTTCCCGTCAGCTAGCGACGCTAAAGTGCCCTTGCCAACAGTCGTATACGTTCTCGGAGTGAGACTGTGTTGTCAAAACACACCCTACACACTCAGGAGGAAGAATGACCTCTCACACATGATAACTTAATGAATTATTTCAAATAACCCTGCCTCGTTAATTGTGTCCGTGCACATCTCTCAGAGTGACGTTATAGCCTAGGGCCTACTAGCCACCAGACAATGATAAAAAGAATGAAAGGAGTCACGTTGAATACAAAAGAAACGTATTAATTACAAGTCTAAACTGTGGGAAATAGAACGATATGGGGGCGAGAGTGTGCACTGCGCAGCCCTTCTGAAGTCTAAAACAATCCCCCGATCGAAATGCATTGGTTTAATATTGAATTAATTTAATATTAAAATATAGATTATATAGGCCGGTGTATTTTTTTTAATATAAAATGATTGTTATAATATTAGACATGTAGGCCTAGCTTTCATTCAATTATCGTTATTACAAGATGATGCTAGAGCGTGCACTGCGCAGCCCTCCCCCCCTTCTGAAGTCGAAAGAAATCTCCCGATTGAAATGCATTGGTTTAATATTGAATTAATTTAATATTAAAGTATATTTATATATATATATATATAAATATACAATTATTTAACATGTAGCTTTTATTCAATTATCGTTATAACAAGATCTGTAGCCTAATTGACCATTGGAAATCCACTTCCACCAATTTGTAAGTATGGTTCAGGTATACGAGAAAATATTAAACTATTCATAATACAAAAACAATGTAAAAAATAAGGTTAAAATACTATGTTTACTTGTTTGGAAAACTCCATAATATGTCTCCTTTAAACATCAACCATGGCTCACCTGACTGACTGCTCTTTCGTCCTTGGCTCTGCTCTCCTGAAGAGAAAGGGGAAGTTATGGCTTATTAAACTTGCCTGGTTATCCTACTATCCGATTGGAACACGAAAAACTGACAGCATGTCCAGTGTAAGGGTAATGTGGACATTAAGCCGTCCAATAACAGTTGGCCTCATGATACACTGGCAGGCAGCATTCCTGGTTCAGTGAACCGGGAATGTTTCTTTAACCCCCAGTGAAATACTTCTGTTGTCAGATAACCTCGTCATTGAGACTCAAAGCTCAATGGAAGACTGACACTGCTCACCTTCATCCTCTTCATCATCTTGTTCAATCTCACCAAAAAAAGAACCACGACTCTTACCAGAATCAGAACAGTCCTCCTCTTCACACCTGTCCACCACGGGCATGCTTGCTGTGTCTTCGGTGAGACTCGTCCCTGTGAAAGGGTGATCAATCAGACTCTGAAATGTCTGAAAGCACCTCCTCAACCAATCATGGGGAGTTTAGTTGAAAGCTCAACTTATGGCTTATTTCAAAATACAAACATACCTGAGCTGCTGCTTTCCATTTTTGGTAGTAAATCTGCAACAGCACATAATTAGAGTCACTGTTTGTTAATTGGCAGTGATTGGTTTTGTATTGTTTTTTAGCCTATGCAAAAGGGTTTTGAGGAACCCTCTCATGACTTGCTTGTATCTTCACACTTTTCGGCTTCCATTAGTTAAAAAATAATAATTGCAGGCTGTACACAAACATTAAACCAATATCTTGTTCTCTATATGGGAAAATTATGATCCTTGTTTCAACTTAGCAATACATTGATTACTGGTCAACAAAAGTAGCTTTTATTAATATGAATATTTTGGCTCGATCCAACACAACGTTTAACATCTTCCATGGCCCACCTGAGTGACTGCTCTTTCGTCCTTGGATCTGCTCTCCTGAAGAGAAGGGGGATGTTATGATTGATTAAACTTGCCTGGTTTTCCTATTATCCGATTGGAACACGAAAACCGACAGCATGTCCAGTGTAAGGGTAATGTGTACATTAAGCGCTCCAATAACATTCGGCCTCATGATACACTGGCAGGCAGCATTCCCGGTTCAGTGAACCTGGATATATTTCTTTAACCCCCAGTGAAATACTTCTGTTGTCAGATCACCTCGTCATTGAGACTCAAAGCTCAATGGAAGAGTGACACTGCTCACCTTCATCATCTTTATCATCTTCATCAATCTCAACACTGGCGTCTGGCAAAAAGACAAAACAAGAAGGGGGTGAGACGGAGGTTTGGAGAAGCCTGGAGGTATGTAGCGTGAGAGAAGAACCAGAAGAACCACGACTCTTACCTGAATAAAAATAAAAATTGGATTTGTATTCAGTGTAAGCCTCAATAAAAGGATAACAGCTTTAGGTGCTACACTATAGAATCAAGATGATGGAGAAAGCAATTTTTATTTGTGTATATTTATATATTTTTATGTAAATATTACCAGGTAAGGCTGATTTCGTGCCACTTTACAACCATGTAACCAAACTCATCCGACACAAAGCTCAACAAAAGTCCACTCATCAGCCAGAGTTTCATAGATCAATGCTCATGCATGAAAGACGTTCACTGTGTGGGGGTGAAGTACGTTACCTTTCAATAACCGACGAGTCTCTTCAGGTAGGTCCTTCATGTCTTCTAGACCTCTCAGCAGGTCCTGTGCTGTGGCCTTTCCTGGGCTTTGGTCCGTCCACAGCCGCAACATGTTCCGCCTATGCATGAACTCATCTTTGTTGTCTTTCTTGATCTTGTCCAGATCTCTGTTCTTCAGCCCCAGGTGGTGGGCCACCTGCTCCCACTTCTGTCCCAGCGATTTTGCCACATCCTGGAGCAGCTTACCAGACAGATCCCGACCTGCGGAGAGGGTTTTATTGTCTCCTAAAAAAGGAACACAAAACCCAATCAGGCAGGTCAAGTTTCACCTTCTGATGATGATTTTTTTTTTTTATTACCTCTTTAGAAATGGGTGTGAGGGGTTAAGGTGAGGGTTACCAAACTATAAAAGCTATCCTGTCACACTAGCATCAACGCCAATGAGCCAAGGAACACAGCAGCACTCAGTAAAGCACTTACCTCTCGTTTGTTTCTTTGGCTTTACTACCGTCTTGTCGTCCCCAAGTGCTAGGATATGAAAAAGGATTGTCAGTCTTTCGATGAAAACAGTGCACAAAATCATTCCAAGTGGGAGGTTGCATTCGATAATGGATTCCAGTCAAATCAAAAAACAAAAAGGCAATGCAAGAATGACGGCGTGCAAACACGATAGTTGAAGCAAGGTGTTCAACACATTGTTCCGAATTATTGACCTCAGAATTTAGGAGCCATTGATTAAACTCTTCTTAACCTCTGTAAATATCAAACCATTTGTCATACCACCTTGTCCCCACAACTTATCGCATCACTAAGCGTGTAGGAGCCGCATTTAAGTTTTTTATGTTTTGATTGACTCACTCATTTCTCCTTCTTTCCCACCTGTGGTGAGTGCACACCTGCGACAGGTGCTGATGGTGCCCCCTTTAAATAGGCCACGGTAGTGCATGACGGGGAGAAGGCGGGCAAGCAGATAGTTATTGACCGTCTGTTTGTGAACTGTGCAACTTGATATGTAGACTGCTTTGCATCCTTAATTTGTTATATTTTATTTACAATAAATGACGGCCTTGGACAGTCAAACTCTTACTCTTTTTTGGACACAAACTGCGCGTCAAACAATGCCATCACCAGCTTTCTCCGTGTGGCAAAAGGACAAGAAACCTGGGATCTTGGGGTTATAGGAAAACCCAACCACGTTTTTTTCGCCATTACAAAGATTGTGTATCTCAAAATATGCTATATTAGCTAAACTTTCCATAAAAATAAGTAGTTTCTCGTTATTGTGTTATATTAAGTGTAAGGTTCGTATGCATTTTTGGGGTTTAGATTTTGATAATACATAGAGCAGGGATGGGCAACTTTCAAGATAAAGAGGGCTCACATACATCATCATTCAATGATGGCCTTTTAACTCTATGAACAGATACTCTGCTTCCCATGACTGAAAGGTATGGTTTTCTTGATCGAGTTTTCTTTTAATTTCTTTACTGCTCATCACCATGGCTCTGTCTTTATTCCTCGCTGATGAGGAAGGCCCAGGGCCCCGAGATCGTTTGCTCGGCCAGGAACCGCTACTGAGAACTCCAGAAGAAGTCATTCAGTAATGTTACAATAGAATGGATCGACCACAACAGTAGGCCCTACTACTAAACACTTGACACTGATGCTTTAGACACCAATGCATTTACAACCAATGCGCATAACATCATACAGTAATAGTGTAGGCCTACATCAAAATGTTAAAAAGTACAAATGTAGTTTAAAAAAAAACTCGGCTTACCTTCCATAGTTTACAGTAAACATTGGAGGCGTACCTGACTAAGTTCAGATGCATTTTAACCTCAAACTTGTTTTGCAGGTTTGGTATCAATCAGTTACAATGGCCTGCAACGAGTTCACATGAAGACCGCCATATTTTCGTCGTCACACATTAAGTTTTAACGCAGACAACTCCTGAATATACAGTTGTATAGCGCAGAATAGATAGATAGATAATTAAATTACTTATTCGTCTTTCTTTTATGCACTAACTTTACAGTAATTTGTGTGTGCACACCTGATGCAGACCAACCTGTTCATAATAAGAGCACCATTATCGTCACAATAATGCAATTCAGCCTCTCCGGGTAGGACTATCCCGCAGTTATTGATCTAATTTCCATCCTGACAACCCGTAGCAGTATTTCGTATCGTAGCCTATTGCTTTTGTTTTGTCCAAAGACGACACATTGAAAAGTTAGGTCTACCAGAAAGGGGCGCCCACTGAGTCTTATTAATAAAGCCCACACAAGCAGCAACATGTTAAGATAAAAAAAATGCGCATAGTGTTAAGGATCCGTTGGAAAGTGAGTAAATTCATCATGCGATCACCGACAGTGAAGGGTTGAACGTAGAATACAGGAGTGAACCGAATCTACAGTGAAAGGACACTTAATCTGAAATCAGTCAAGATTTAGTAATGTTTCTTTGCAATAGCACAGTATATAGTCCTACCGACCACTACAGTATATTACCTATGGAATTTCAATAGTGTACACCAAAACCAAAACGCTTACCTTCCATCGTTTGCGGTCAGCACGGGCTATGTGGCATCCTTAAGATACAATATCGACAAACATGAATCTGCTTTCGATTTCAGAGAATACCTCCTTTATTTTTTGGTTTCGATTCATGTCTTTACCTTGACGTGTATCGTGCACACCTGACGCACCAGGTTGGTTTCGGACGGGGAAATCCCTTTCAAATATCTCCCAAGAGGTTTTGTTTAAAGGCCATCATTTTGTATTCATAAACTCCACGAGCCACGATTTAATTCGCGATGACATTTAAAAGAAATAGCCTACACTACCCAAAATGAGGCCTATTAATAATCATTTTCTACTTTAACGGGACCGACAATCCAAAAACCCAGTCGAAACTAGATGGATAAAGTGTGTAGTTCAACGCAGTGTTCGTGACGCAGGTTTTACTTTTTCGCCACCTAAAGAGTTTGTTATGTACGATCATTCAAAAACGCCATGTTATTTCCCATAGACGTTTGACAGAGGGAACCTGGATCCTCGGAGGCGGGACTTATTTTTCAGAGGTCTATGGTTATTCAACTGCTCGTTAGACCGTTGGGCTGCCGCAAGATCCCAGCTAACGCAGTTACGTCGCCGCGACGTCGCGGTTACGTAACTTTATGACCAAACATAAGGCTGGTTTATGCTCGGTTACGTAAGCGTAAGCGCAAGCGCAAGAGGCCCTTGCGCGCCCTTGCGCCCCCCTTGCGCGACTTCTCACGTCTTGCGTGCGTCGGGCGATTTTTCTAGACTTGCGTCATTTTTTACGTAAGCTTTTACGCGAGCCGCCCAGCCTGCAAGGCTGTGATTGGTTTGCTGGTCTGGTTACTACTTCCTGTCTGGAGTATCACCCGGCAGGCTCATATACAAAAGCATTAACCTGAAGTGAAGTTAACTTTGCTGCCAACACATTATGTCGTTTTAAAATGTAGAGAGATATGCACATTTATACAACCCCAATGATCAACAACTTCATCACCCCTGTTCCTCTGTCTGTTGCCATCATTCACTGTGTATGGGGAGAACACGATCTGGCACATAAACAAACCAACGACTCCCACAGACAAAGACGTCATTCTCGAGGTCGTCTTCAACGAAAAAACTTTCCTCCACATATTACTCCACCTACTGTTCTGGCGGTAAATTGCTTGGCAACACGCGCAACCTAAAAGGGAGCATGAATTGCTTTGAGTAAATTTTGCGCAACAACGTAACACCAACGCTGAAGCATGCAGCCGCCTATAGGTTGCCGCAACGTAAGTTTCAACGTTGCCGCGACGTGCGGGTGAAAGACGCGATCACGTTGCCGCAATGTATCTTGGCGACGTTGCTCGTCCGTAACTGCCACGTCCTGGCGACGTCGTGGCAACCAAAATACATACTGGCGACATTTATGCAACCTTCTTCAAAAAGGTTGCCATAACGTTGCCATAACGTTGCAAGGACGTTCTTGGCGACGTTGCTCGTCCGTAACTGCCACGTCCTGGCGACGTCGTGGCAACCAAAATACATACTGGCGACATTTATGCAACCTTCTTCAAAAAGGTTGCCATAACGTTGCAAGGACGTTAGGGCGGATCTGCATGGTGCAGTCCTCATTTGCCCTTTATAGAACCCACAAAATCTAGTCTGAAATCTACAAGCCACATAAATATTTTACCTACATTTTGGCTGGGGGCTGTTGCTAATGTGGACCCCAAGCCTATTCAAAAGACAAGACAGTACACTAACAAATATCAATTTATTATATTTTTATTTCAAATAATTTTGAATTCAATTTTGGGGATGTTCTTCCGCCTGCCGTTCCATCCGACCCTGTGAAGAACAAATAAAAGAGAACACGTGAGTGCATTTATATTCATTTTACATTCAGTCAAATGTCATTGTACATTTAGTCAAAACTTAAATATGTTATGCCGAGGTTACGCTAGACTCGAGCGTGAGCACGTTCTAGATAGCAGCCCAAGTGGCTATGAAAGCTAAGCATTGCCGGATAATGTCTAATAGTAAGAAGACGGTAGACGGGGTCTGGCATTGCGGACGTGCGCCTAAACAACGTAATATTCATCCTGGAAACACGAAGTCAAGCCAACTCACTTTGCACTACAGCTGCAGGAAATGCATTTTATAGTTCTTATGTTATTTAATTTAAACTTTTTAGCGTGTAGTTGATCAATGTATTAATCCTGCAGTGTATTTTACACCAATACCACACCAGGAATGGGGATCATTAGCGTCATCATGCGTTGTGTTCGTCAAAAGGCTCTAGAATATTTAGTTGCCGGTAGATCTGTTCGGGATTTAGTTGTTGAGCGAACCTTGTATTGCAACGGAGATTTGTTAGTGAACGTGTTATCCCTGTGTAACAGTGTAAATAATTACTTTCTTTTATTTGTTAAATTCTGTTAAACTTGGGACTCCAACCAATATTTATATTTTATTCTGAAGGTCCACGGCGGAAGTTTGTGTTTGAAAGTTCAGAAGCAACCAAGCTTACGTTGTGGTAAGTCGCCGTTCTGTCCGCTTGTAAATAAAGTTCACTTATAAATGCAAACCATGTAAAGAACGATGTTTAAAATATAGCATAACATGTAAAATCTAATGTTACATGTTGTAAGGCGTTTTGTTGGTTTGTGTGTGATGTTGAGGAGTTCTTGAGCACGAGGTTTATGTGACATGTGCGCGCTAATGCGGGCCTCCTCTTTTATAGTTGTGTGTTGTCCCATGTTGCAGGTATGTTCACTTAATGTTTAGTTTGTAAATACCACTATACGATCACTTAATGTTTTTTGTTGTAAATACCACTATACGATCATTTGAAGTTTGTGTTTGAAAGTTCAGAAGCAACCAAGCTTACGTTGTGTTCGAACGGACTATGGCTGAATATATATATATATATATATATATATATATATATATATATATATATATATATGTGTGAACACTGGTTGTGTGTTGTCCCATGTTGCAGCTAATAAACCAGTCCAGTGCTCAACCCAACCTGTCTCCGTGGGTTCAATTAAGAAGCAGAAGAGCTGCAGTGTACCCAAGGTCACATCTGCTCTATAAGGTGTCCGGCCGCCATCCCCTATTCACGTGGTTTTGTGTATTGGAGAACCTGCTCAGCAAGCTGCAGTCTGCAACTTCTGCGGGAGGCATGTAAGTATACAAAAAATATTCTCTATAAGCTTCATTGGTTGACTGGCTAACTACTAGTTAAAACGAGCAGTGTTGGTATGGAAACGGTGGTGCTATTGTGTTTTCTCTGCAACAAGTTCTAGCTTGTTGCAGAAAGGTGTTTCGCCCAGAGTTGGTGTCGAGCCGCCTCAAAGGTTAGCCTTGTTTCGCTTGAAGAGTTGTAACCACGTCTTGTAAACAAGCTTAAAGAGTAGGACATGGATCTGCATATCATTTTGTGGTGGTGTACAAAAATATTGATAATTGTTCCCTAATAGTCAGCATGTTCAAATAATTTATCTGGAGGGATATCGATTGCATATGCCTCTCTCGTTTAAACTCACCTTCAAACTTTTGGAGTGGGCTGAGGGGGCATGTTTCAAGACCTCTGCCATCAGAAGCTCCACCTCCTTCTCTTCCAGCCCCGGCTTCCATTTCATGATCGCCTCTGTAATTAGATTGACTTTGTGATCAAAAGTTAGGCATGTCACCAACACTCGGGGGGGCACATTCTCAAAAGGTTTTTTCCTGAAATCTATTCATCTCTGGAGGATATTTTTGTGTGATAGTAAGTTGGAACTTGTTGCTTTGTGATTTCATTCATTAAAAATGAATGGGATTGTATGGATTCAGTTGAAGTACACAGCTAATACATTTTGGTCTGTATAATAGAAAGAAAACTGATCAACTGTGAGGACAATAAAGATATCATTTTTTTTAATAATTTTTTTCTGCAATGATGCAAACCAAAATACGACAGTATAATTCATACACGTGTATATTAGTTATGCACTTCTTGCATCTGAATCCAGACAATTATGCAATATAGCATGAGTGAGAGTGGGGTTGGTAATGGATAGAACAACACCGTGTTGTTCTGCCGTAGCCAAGAGGACTTATACAACAACTCCACTGTCAGCTAATTCACTTTAAATTGTATTAAAATGTCAGAGGGGGGATGTCCGAGTGTTAGTGAAGACCCCCTGTGGCTCATGGACTGTATAACATAGTTGTGATGCAACAGGAGATATGTCTGAACAGTCTTACACTTAGCCTCTATCTGTACCAGCTGCATGCCTCTGTCAATTGTAACTGCATGATGTGTACAGATGTGTGATGTCAAAATGACTTGCACTATTTTAATTCCCCATCAGGTTTAATTCAAATCCAGTACTGTTGCATTTCAGCAAAAGCACAAGGGTGAAAGTCTTTGGTCCCCTTCAACTCCTGAGCAACAACAGCAGGTAATACATAAAAAATATACAATGATAAGGGCTTTCTGTTGAAGAAGGTACACTCAATATATGAATAAATAGATGTGATGCACTGAAAGCATTCCATTAAACAACACATCCTACAATACAAAGACAAAAAAGCAGCCAGCTTGTCACGGTACCAAGGTCAGTGATAATGAGGATAGGGATGGGCATTCGATTAAATTGACCACACTGACCACTTTTGTAACTGCCATATATACAATACACTCGGATTGCATGATAGGAATATAGATATTCCGATTAGAAATCGAATCGGATCAGAAGTGTCCATGTAAACGCGGCTAATCTAAATATAATTCTCTGATCGGAATAGAATCCATGTGGAATAGAATAGGTGGTGTAGTCGGCTATAATCGACATGTATACACTTATTCCGATTAGTTTGGGTGGGTGCGGCTACTTTTAACTTGGAGAGATGGCATCAGCAGTTTGCAGTAGTTCGCAATTGGTCCGTCTGTATTTCTCTGCTGAACAACAATACGAATGGTAATTGTAAAAGACACACCGTGTGAAGATATTTTTAGCATTAGTTTTATCGATGAAAAATGTACGTCATCGACGAAGTTCTTATGATCATTAGTCAATCGTCGATTAATCATGCCCATCCCTAAATGAGGAGTCTTTGGAAGAAACGGATCACATCAGCTAAAAGGTGTAGAAAAATAGCTGAAACAGCTAAATAGATTTGTTTGCACATATTTAGACTTACGTTTGATGGTACTGCCCCCTGCTGTGCCAAGCAGTGGCATCTTCCCCTTCTTTCCCCTAAGGCTGTAGCTGCTCCAAAACAAAGTTTGAGGCCACAGAGCGCAACACCCTCCTCACACACTCCCCAGGATTGGACCCCCCAACTAGGCTCAGATGGGAAATCTAAGGAAATCAAACAACCATGGTTAAGGCAAGTATTTGCATTGTATTTTTCATGTGGTGTTGGTGGTGTTTTCTTTGAGGGGGGGCGAACCAAATTAAGGTATTTGAAGATGGACTGCTCATCTCTACTACTTAGCTAACAACAGGGAACTAAAGATGAAAAAAGCTCAATGGCAGGGCCATGTGGCACACTTGGTGGCATGTGTACAATATAGCCTAAAGTCCACTTCACCATTATTCGTACATTTACCATTTTTTTGTGAAATCTCTATTTTTAAGGTGCTCCTCAAGTTTCCTGTAGTTCGGCCTGAGTTTGCGCCTGCAGTAACTCGACACTAGCTTCCCCAGGGTCCCCATGTCCGATTGCCCGTAGCAATAATAGAGCCTCTCTCTGATTCTGGCTCAACAGTCTCAAGCCTTCGGAGCAGAACCTCCAATGTCGCTGTAAAAAAAATATGTGAGATCAGGAGGAGTGTATTAGTAGTATTTGGTGTCATTTGCATACAGTGCAATACAGTTCAATACATGTATTACCGTTGATATTCTTTGCCCAGATTGGTTATGGTTTCTCTCTCTCTTCGGTCACCTAAGTAATGTGTATAAAGCATAATGTGTAGGGTTAGTATAGACAGATGACTGTCATAACTTGTTGATAAGAGTTACTAGGTTTGGTTTAACCACCCTCTCCACCCGCACTTTACCGTCCCCAGTAGAGATAGGCAATGGCGTTTCAAATGAAGACGCAATCGAATCATCTGCAGGAAGTACAAAATAATAATTCAATGTTTTTTTTTGGTTTCAAACTCTTTGTTGTCTTGGCTCATAGAATTACTGTTATGTCATCATCATTCGTCATCAATTACCCTACATAACTTTACCATCATTTTCTGTAAAAATCGTCTCTTGCCGGTGAATGAGGGGAGTAATCTACAGAAAGAACAAGATAAGAATTTAGGTATGTGTTTTGTTCGAAACATAGTGTCTTCTGACTTCTATGCAATTATTTGTATTTGTTTTTAACCATCATTCCCTTGCAAAACTCTACCGTCATCAGTCACAGGGGGTGAGATATTTGTAGTGCGCTACGCCGTGGAATGGGGGATTCTATCTGGGGTGGAGGAGGAAGGGAAGTCCTGAAATGTGGACCTTGTCCTGCCTTTTTCCCATTTGGTTTCTTTCTGTGTTTATTTTCACCTGAACAGAATTATATTAGCCGAAAGTAAATAACAGTGTTACATGTTTACACATTGTTTAGAATTGCTGCTTGCCTCTTTAACACTAAGTTAATACAGTACACAAGGATGTGCAGATATACCGGTGTGAATCAATTTTTGGGGGTTTGGACTATGATGCGCCTCCCTGTGTCCTCATTTCCTGTCTCCCACACAGGACTTTGTCTCCGCCCTCTTGTTCCTCCTGACGGCCTGATCCCAATCATCTAAACAGTCAGGTGGGCCAAAACAATTAGAAATTACACTCTTTTAAATGTGTTTGCATGTCACCACTTGTTATTTGTCGCCCATTAACACACCTGTTGAGGAAAATATTTTATTGGCCTTTTTAGCCAGGTTTTAGGATCGGGCAAATCTTTGTCCTTTGCCCTCTGTGTGGGCTTGTGGAGTGGCCAGTAGCTGCATGTCTTCTGAAATGGAAACAAAATAGTTTTGCAGAACTTGCATAGAATTTTTGACATGATTGACATAAAGGTTTTATCGCATGTACTTACATCTCCCTCTTTTATAATCAAATTACTGGCCACTATGCCAACAGTCCTTTCCCCCAAAAATTCGACGATGCTATACATTCTGTAATCAAGAACAGAGAGGTTAATTTAATACAGTAAGAATAATTGTGTCTGTACAAGAAATTGCAATGATAATACACTGAGCAAAATACAACATACTGCAATGTCATGAAGAATGGCCATGAAGAGGATTTTTTCCCCCACAGGAATCTTGATTGCCTTTCTTTTCAGGTTGTCATTTTGGATCCATCTCAAACGGTGTCATTGTTCTTGTACTTCAGTACTCCGATTAATGTGGAGTCACAAGGGACACTGAAAGTGGTTCTGGGTGCTGGTATACACGGCAAAGCTGGCTTCCGTCCCTCTCCTCTATGACCTCGCAGCATTCGCGGCGATTCAAAATAAAAGAAGAATTGGACCTCTGCCTACCATGCTCCATTGGCTGTCCAGCGCATTCCTCAAGCCTTTTCACCACTTGTGACAGGGGGCATCTTCCACTCCTTACCATCCTCTTTATTTTCTTGAGACAATTTTCAAATTTAAAAGCGCTACAATTGTCCAATCCTCCAAAGGTCACGGCATCCTCCACAATGTGCAACATTGAGTGCACGTTGTAGACCCAGAAACTGGTTACCATAAAGTTCTCGGCCTCTCTCAACAAAGAATCGGAGGAGATCAGCAGCATATCTCCAGTGTTGCTCGACCAATGCTGGACTTACAAGTATGTTCATTGCCACACTGAATGTCATGAAGTGGCTGAAAAATTCATCTTTAAGGACCCCCTTCAGCACAATCTTTCCTGTATATAACATAAACTGCCTATGTTCCGTTGCCTTCCATCTCTCAAGCTCTTTAAGATCTCTCGGTTTGCGAGCGAAGCTGAAGGGATGTGTGGACGGAGGTTGGTGAGCCTGCTGCTGACCTCCTCTATTTGGGTTGCCGACATCTTCAGGCCCTTCACTCCTCTGCACCACATGAAGAGAAGCCTCTTCATGACACCCAAGCATGCCTGGTGGCATGTAATCGATGGGAAATGCACTGATCATGTTTATGGGTAAATCCAAAAGCGGGGTGCTGCCATGATGATGCTCGCCCTGTGTCTGTTGGCGGAAGGAGTCGTCACTACGAGCCACCACCTCTGTGTCTTGGTAAGTAACCTTCTCATTCCACTCACCCCTCTGCACACACCGGTCACACCCATAATAGCCTGTGCAAAGTTTAACATTCTTCACAAAGGCCTTTGCAGGAGCATCGCACACAAAACATAGAATGTTGAATTTTATTGTTTTGTTCCTATGTTGCAGGCCACTGGACAGGAGGTTGTTGACATCCATCACCATGTCTTCCAGGAATTCCAGATTCTGTGGTTTCGAACCTCCACAAGTAAGGGTGATAGGGAAGACTGACACTGGTTTTAAATGGACAGCACAAAGGATGGGCCACATTGTTCTTCCTGAGCTCTTAAACAGAGGTAGCCCATCTACGTTGAAGGAAAGGTCAACACAGTCGGGGACCTGGTCTGCTGGGTATCTCAATAGAGTCTGTTGCAATTTGTCCTTGATAGGAAAATGGACATACTCCATACCAGACTTTGATGTGATCCTGACCTCCCTTGGTGTCTTCAGAAGTGTCCTGGTGGTTGGAAGGCAGGTCAGTGTGTCCGTGACCTCTCAAAACTTTCAAAAGGTCATCAACAGCATTGTGTTTCACCTGAAACTGGCAAGCCCAGCTAGCGAGGTCAGATGCGAGCGATGCCGGACGCTGGTCGGACGCCTCCAGGTCATCCCCAAAAACCTCTTCCTCCTCATCATCAGAGGGATCAACATCCATCCAGTCATCGAGGTCATCCTCCAAAGCAGAACGATCCTCAAATGACTCATCCAAGTCAAGGAGTTGTCCATGTCACCAACAGGCGCAAGAACACCGGATGGACTGCTGGACAAGCTGGCATCAGCCACATGGTGTTCTGTGACACAAACACTGGCAGTGCTTTCAGCTATCCTATTCATCACTTGTTTAGCAGATCTCCATGAACGGAGGTACTGCCTTGCCCGTAACTGTTTTTCCTCACTCATCCTGTGAAATAAAATGTTTCACATTTTAACGTGTGATTGAGGTTTCAATACAATCTAGCCATAAACTGTCTTATAGCAGGCTTCAGACCAAAGATTTGTGATGCAAATGCGGGCTTCAGACCAAAGATTAGCGATGAAAATACATGCAACAGGTTCACACCCATGCAACTTCTATCAACATCACCACCGTTTCCATAACGACACCTTACTATCCCACTTGTTTTTACTAACTAGCTTGCTGGTAACGTTAACCAATAAAGCTGTAGCATACTGGAATACTTGTTACGCGACTGATGTTTTGCAAACAGTAGCGTTCCTTACGCAAAGTGGATAATTATTTTCTCCTACTCTCCTAATAATATCGTGAAGCCTCTGCTGGCCTTGACTGACGTGAGTGGCAAGACGTCATCAGCACTGAAGTAAAAGTGTTCTAAAACCAACTGTCTTATGACGACTTGCAACGTTCAATTCACACTGCTGCAACTTCTATCTACAACGGGTTTTGTTACGTTGCATTGTGAATCTTTGTTCTGAATTGGCTTTTCAAGGCTGACAAGGCTTTATACACATACCTGACAAGAATGAGTGTCAACGGGGACTGGAGGGAATGATCTATGATGCAAAAAGAAATGCATAGGAAATTAAGTAATTGTGTTAAAACTTTTAAACAGTACAGTTCATGATACATATACAGTGTGGAAACAGTACAGGCTAGGCCTAGGTTTTGTGCAGGTAAAGAAGAAGATGGGAATTTGTAAATTCATCTAAATCAAAATGAAAGGTCCTACAAAACATTGGGGTTTAAACACAGGTGGTTTAATGGCACCATATTCTGGATTTGCATGACCTTTGTATGCAATTGCAAATTTGCATCTCTAGTTCAGGATTACTATTATTAGCCTATTAGTGATTGGTGGATTCTTTAAATTGACTGACAACAAGTGATCTCTGGTCGATTTTATATTCATTTTTAGAACTTGACGTCACACAAGCGTCAATCGAGTACTCGTTCATATTTCCCCTCACTACGACACTGGGTATGGGATATTTTTTTCGTAGGATAAGTCCCGGATTCTCTGTCTGTTCTCGGCTCTCTGATTGCTAAGAAGGGCTCTTTCCCACCTTTAAATAAAATCGGTTTCGATTATCCCTAGATGTTTGCGGGAGTTTATGGTTAAGGATAGTGTTAAACCCTTTGAACTACCCAGTTGATCTAACAAGGCAAGTCCGCGCCTCCTTTTGACGGCTAGCCGTCTACCTACGACCGACGCGCAGCTATGATTGCCAGGCGCATTCCTCCCATTCCCGCCAACACTTACACGTGGGGACCCAGAACCTAACTGTCTGCGTGGGTCGTTCTTCTGCGCCTGGGAATCCTCAATAAGGTATACTGTAAGATTACCATTGTGGCATTTAGGTCTGCAAGAGAGGGAACACATACTAACAAATGCTTCTATGACCTCTCTTGCAGTTTGGCTCTCACCACTCGCACAACTGCTACCTATTAGATTTCGCTACCTGACTGTCGGCGCATCGCAGACAGCGTACATTGTAAAATACATACTTACCCCTGAAATCTCCATAAAGATTTTTAATACAGCATACAATATGATCCCCATATTCTTATGTGTCAAGGTAGCGTATTTCCATCTGTAGGACCAACGCCTCTATCAAACGATGCTCCCACTACAGAATCACGTATGTACACCACTAACCCCATGGATACTGTAAGATATGGGGATGATAATGTGATACTGTAGTTATTATAAACGTCTTTATTGGAGATTTCAGGGGTACTGTATGTGTATTTTACACCAATACCACAACGCGGAATCAATAGCGTACATCATCGCGCATGCGCAGAACAGACCAGGGAAGCACAATATGAATAGAAGGAAATGCAGAACACCCTGCTTGACGGAGTAAAAGAAGACATGGCGAGGAACGGAAAGCTACGGTATGTAGATATCCTTTGCTTAGACAAAGCTGTTTTTTCGCGCCTTGTGGTACTAGCACTACCATTGCAAGCTCAGCTGCCAAGCATTATAGTTAAAACAAATAAATGCAACGTACGACTGCACGCGACAATAGGCGAGTGCCTCTGCCTCTTTGTTGTTTCCCGCCCGATTTCGTCGATATTCGCAAGCTGTGGTCATTGCACATCCAAAAGGCAAGCCAATTAATGCCATCTTAAAACTTAAAAGCCCGGTTAAATCATAATTTACCCTGAAGGACAGGATAAAATGTGACATCAAGTTACAGAGGCTACAGCTGGCTCACAATGGCATTTTATAGCAATGCCGATAGCCCATCGGCCTGTTAAGTTGGCTAAGTAGCCTGCTAAAGTTTACACTATTCTTGCTGTCTTCATCATACTTCGTGGTGTTGACTTAAACAATTACTACACTTGAGTATTAAGTGTAATTTGCCTCTGCCTATAAGCACATATCATTTGAGTAACATTAGTGTATAACTAGCTAGTTCATTGGCTATTAGCACCGCCCAGCTAACGCCTGGGTATCGTTGTCATGGTAGTACTATAGCTAATTTAAGATTTAGCGAATGTCATCGTTATCAGAATGGTCTATACTACTAACATTAAAAATATAAACATTGGAAATAAATAGCTACTTCCAATTAACTTACCTTACCTAATAATTCTAGTAATAATATATTTTCGAAATTCTTCTGTATTCTTCTGTATTCTATCTCTTTTCTCTCCTGTCTCAAAACCCACAAAGACAAATTTGGAAGTACAGGGTATTTAACCGTCTTATTGCACGAGACCTCTAACTTTGGAAGTACTGGGTTTAACTGTCTTTATCGCACGAGACCTTTAATGCCTGGTTCTATAAACGCCATCACATTCGCGGGGGCAGTATGGCCCCCTTGCCAGCCGGTACTTTTTGCACAACTCATAATGTGTTGTGTAATCTAACGGCTGTTCTAACAGCAATACAAAATCATCACTTAGTTTTTATGGCATAACCAACCAACAGTGAGTAAACGGGAAGGGACAGAACCTGAGGATTTGAGCCAGCGTTCAACCTTGTTCGGTTCCAGTGTTCCTTTTGCGTCACGTTGTGTGATGATATAATATACAAACCCAAGTATTTGGGTTTATAATACAGTAGGCCTATATAATAAATGATGGGGTTCCTTCAGATGAGATTTAAAAGTATTGAGATATATATGGTATATTGTGGAAAAAAATATCCTCATCGCACAGCCCTACCAACGTGTGCCCTTCTGTGGATTAATTGGTTGTAAAACAGGGAACGAAAAAGCTTGAACTGATAGCAAGATCCAGTATGAAATTAAAGTTTTAATTTCAGACATGTTAGATATCAGCCTTTAAGGCATTCTGTTATTCAATTTCATTTTAGTTCAATTCAACCACACAGAATAGACCATCATATTGCAATGTACTGTGTAAATGCAAAAAAAAAAATACAATATTAAAATAAAACGTTGACATTGAGATTCTTATTTCATGGTGTCATAAATTATAACAATAGAATTACAACAAAACACAAACTGTAAAAGAAAGTGTGGAAATGGCGCCATCGAAAATCTTTTTTTCTTTTTATATTTTAAAGCAAAATAAGATTTAGGTAAGCAGAGACATCGAAAAGGAAGCTTGCATTAACAATGTTGGTTCTCCTCTTTGCCAAGTATTGCAGAGGGCAGCAGGGCCATTACTTGGTCCCTTCTCACATCTTGTGCAGCTGTGAGCTACAGGCATAAAATCAAGACCGATTTGGTCAAACTCAGTAAACTAGACACCATTGTTCTTGTATAGCTGTCCTCACACACTTTTTCATTGATATGTTATTCAAACTGCTCTGTGGTGTGTTGTGTGTGGTGTGTGTGTGTGTGTGTGTGTGTGTGTGTGGTGTGTGTGTGTGTGTGTGTGTGTGTGTGTGTGTGTGTGTGTGTGTGTGTGTGTGTGTGTGAAAAAAAAAAACAGAAAGTATTAAATTAGTACCTTTTTTCTTTTTCCAGGGACCGAACTGAAGACGCTGGGATCCACCATTTAAGAGACATCCGGAATCAACAGGACATCTTCACAACCCTGACTCGGCAGCGACAGTTGAGCCAGTCTCTCTGCAGCTTAAGGACAACTTCAGCTTGATCGAAAACTGGGGGCAATTCGTATAATAATAGGATAAAAACACCAGATTTGGTGTTTTAAGGTTTATTAGTCTGAGGTTTAATTAATGTATCAAAGCAACACAGCACTCGTGATCGTGGGGGTGGCTATCTGGGCCACTCGACATCAGAACCTCGAGTTTGCAAGCCTCAACAAAACACCCGTGATTATATCATTGCCCAACCCCACTCTCACTCGCACAATTTCAAATTGCATTGATGACCTTATTTCAGCCTTGGTTACCGAATACTAAGATTAAACTCAGGTTGATTGTCAGTTCAGTCTTATCCTGTGGGTCAGGCACTGCTGTTATTTTCTTGTAACTTAAAATTGCACTAGACAGCATTAATATTAGTTTGGATTGGATTCTGATTAGCAGTCACTGCTTTAGCTATACTCTCCACCTCAGCCTCTCCACGGCCTTTATGCTCAGTCCTGGTTGACCAATGTAAACCTTCATGTGGTTTGTTCACTTGAATCCGTGAAACGCATGAATTTTACTTCAAATGTTTTGTTAATAGAAAGAATTGTCGTGATTTGGTCCCTGTATATGCATTTGAAATAAATGATCATCAATTCAGTATCTGAATATATTTCATTTCTATTTTTTCAAACAGGGTCAGAGTTTGTGGAAATGAGAATTGTTATGTAGTTCTGGATGGTCAACATAGTTGAGCACAAATATTTGTTGTGGGAATTGAGTCATCACTAAGTAGTAAATAAACAATAAAAGTTGGTGACATTTCTGATTTACCTAATATTTGTGTTGGACACAAACAGCCAGTGTAATTCTGAAGTTTGATATCACGGTAAGTAAATGACCACACCACTACCTAGCCGTGACATTACTTGCATTACCAAGTGGCAACGTTAGCAAATGACCACACCACTACGTCGCAACAACGCCTTATTACAGTACCAAGCGGCAACGTTAACAAATTACCACACCACTACGTTGTGGCCAACGTCACTCACGCTACAAATGGGCAACGTTAGCAAATGACCACACCACTACGTCGCGGCAACGTCACTCACGCTACCAAGTGGCAACGTTAGCAAATGACCACACCCACTACGTCGCGGCAACGTTATTAACAGTACCAAGTGGCAACGTTAGCAAATGACCACACCACTACGGTTGTGGCAACGTCACTCACGCTACCAAGTGCAACGTTAGCAAAATTACCAAGCCACTACGTCGCGGCAATGTTATTGTTTACTTATGGCAACTTCCTGTAGGCAACGTCATGGCGATGTTGCCACAACGTTGCCAGGAGGTAATGTTGCCATGACCAAATGGCAACGTATAGGCAACGTTGCCGTATGGTCGTGTGTTAGCTGGGATGTGCGTAATTTAGAAAATATTTCAGTAGTTGATTGCCATCTGGCAAATGAAACCCCCTAAACGTATAATCCGCCTTGTCCTTCACCTTCCAGCTGCAGGGGTTCAGCCCCCCCCCCCCCAGTAGTCTACCAGTTTGTCTCATACAGTCTACCAATACACAAAGAGTATCTGGAAACTATATGTCCTGATATTCTCCCGACCTAAGCCTTTGTTTCCAGCTTGATAACAATGCTTCGTTTGAGCCTTCTGATGATGACCTACGCTACAGCCAGGACAAACGCGCACCTGTCGACCAGGGAACAATAATGAACAAAAATTGACTTGACTGGTCAATGATCCCTAGGGGGAGGAAACTGCCACCAGGTGAAGCTAAAGATCTTCCCGACAGAGGATCGAGGTCCCGCAGAAAGATGATGCATTTCATCCGTGGTCAAGAACCTTTTCATAGCGACAGGTCTCATATCCTGAGTTTAAGTTTGTGATTATTTCTATAGAAATAATCTCTTAAACTTTTGCGATTGTGATTGTTACAAACGAAATGCAACGCAGATGATTGATTGTTCTACTCAACATTTTAATGTTCCTGTAGTTAGGGCAGGCATAATGCATGTATCCCTGTCGCCACCTAAATGTGGAGTTTAAAATAACAATTTAAAAAAAGAAATGATGATACACATAGGCATACTCATAATGCCAGATCAATGTTCTTTGCAATTAAGAAATATCTTGCCTAATTTCATAATAGTTATAGGCCTAATACATTTTGCAATACAATTAAAATAATCGGATGATACATAAATATGCCCAATTTTGTAAACCTTACACATCAAATAATAACACGTGTCAAATGTACATATTATTTCAAATAAAGCCGTTCCCTTCGCCGTCAACATCCCATCAACATTTGAAGACAATTAAGCGCCTTAATTACAGAGAGTCGTTCCACTGTCACACTAAAGACAACTGATCTACAGCATACCACAACTAGGCCTATATATTAGAACAGGAATCATAATTAGATAAATAGTCATTTTACTTAAAGCCTTTGTTGCTGCTTACTTAGCCTACTTATGTCACAAAAGAACAAATGAGCTAAGCATCGAACGATCCTCATTATTTACATAAATAATGAGGGTCGTTCGATGCTTAGCTAATTTGTTCTTTTATGGCGTCATATAAATGAATACCGTCAATAGCAGGACTTTCGAAGCGCATATATAGGCCTACTATGTTTATTCAAATGTTTTGACAACATACAACACCTATTTTTTCAGGTGCCATGAAGAACGTTACACATGAAACTACTGAATTGTCAATGTTGCTTTTTTTTACATCAGCTTTACACTGATGTAGGCCTATACATTATTTATCGAATGGTGCTGGATTCTATTGAGATCATTTTTACTACATTACAAATATTCATTGATATTGAACGTATTGGAATGAGTTATAGAAATATGTCAAAACATCTAAACATTACTGGCGTTACAGTGATATTGGTTATCAGCAGGCTAATAAAATCACATGACATTCATAAAGTCACTTGAATAATTAAAGTATTGGTCATGACAATGTTAACAAAATATGTTAAATCTTTAAATTTTTTATAAAACACTACCTAGCTGCCTCTTTGGGAAACTGGAAAAAGCTGAAAAAAGATTGTGCCAACCTGACGTCCTAACATTCCTGTGTCAGGATAATGTTATGTTGAAACCCCTGAGAGTTGGATTTTCGTTACATCCATATAATATATCCTTAATATAAAATATTTTATAATGCATATATATATATATATATATATATATATATATATATATATATATATATATATATATATATATATATATATGCATTATAAAATATAAAATATTTTATATTAAGTTTCTTAATAAAATATGTGACCTAATATATGCACACATATATTATAAAATATGCCTATTGCTAGGCAGTAAAAAAACATTCTTTAAGAGGTTGGTAGGTAATGTATCAAGGCAATAGGTGGTTCGTATATATATATATATATATATATATATATATATATATATATATATATATATATATATATATATATACATACATATATACAGTATATATATAAACAATAAAATCTGCCTCTTGGGGAAAATTAAAAAAAAAAAGCCCAGAATAAAGTTATTGTGCATTATTAAAAATCTCAAGATAGGTGTATTATTCTTCGGCATAATATTAACTTGTTTTATAAATGTTACAAAATTCCTATCTATACCTGTCTATAGGAGGAACCTGAGGGGAACAGCTTAGTACACATGTAGTAGCCCAGGAAAGAAGACCTATTCTAAACATCCATTTCCAGCAGGCCTGGCCCGGGTTGGGCAAATCACAAGCGTTTATCTAAAAGGGGCGGGTTTGATAGGAGCTCTCAAGGGGAGCCGTTGAGGAGTTTCCGAAACAATGGAGAGGGCTGCGGCTGATGGTCACACGCTTCGTTGCTGATTGGTTGCTGGTCTATCCAATTGTGTCCAGTTTGGGCCCGTTAATAATGGCCATTGGAAATCGAATATTTACTAAGACGTTCCACACTGTTACGCATTTGCTTCGCGATCTGGTTGTGTCAGGGTACCATTTATCATGTCTGAGGAAGCAAAAACAGAAAGGAAATGAGTGCACATCAGTATACTTCGGAAAGCAGTAACAACCACAAATATATTGAATTGAATATCAAAGCAAACTAACACCTGAAGAATCATCTCACATCCCTCCATCTTGTTTCACATCGTATCACAGAAGTGAGATTCTCTCTCTCTATATGCAGCCTCATGGGGCATGGTGTCCCCTCTCTTGGGAGTATAGTTATGGACGTTTAGTGTGGAGCTCCCTTTACACCGGGCGCATAACGAATAAATGAAATGAAAAGCAAGAACAACTGGGGGAAAAAAAATGCGTCAACTATTTACATCGTTTCCTATGTGAATATTTGGCCTTTTCTAATAAGAATCACACCGGTGAAAAAAGCGGATGGATTTAACCTCATATGGTAAGGACACGCTTTGTGGTTTGACTCCAAATCTAAATATATATGTATTTAGAAGATTAAAATATAATGGAGCTTCACTTTTGAATCCAACTTGCAAGTATAAATAGTGTGGCGAACGGCAGTTGGCTGATGGGGGATAATGATTAGTGGAAGTGTCTCTGTTGGCTTTTGGAGACGTTTGTTTTCTAGGTTGTCGGGGTTGCTTCCCTGTTCAATAACTAAAAGTAGGCCAATCACACGTTGGTATCCAAAACGAAACGGTTGCGATTCCACAGCACACCGTCATGTTATCAAAAGCATCTATATTCATGCATGAAAATATATATTCAAGCACAGAAAATAAATGTGAATGTAGTTTAATACTATGGATGCATAAAGACTGCGTGTGGAAAAAATTGTAATATTAGTACCGCCATTTTATACCACTCGTGACCAGGGAGATTAGTGGCAAGGTGAACTACCACGAAGGTACCTGATTGTATTTGATTAAAACTGGATGATTCCCAGGCTAAATCAGTCAAAAATCCACAATAGATTCTAAATGTATGTGTGGTCTTCGCAAAAAATATTTCATAATTGTTTTATTAGGCGGAAAACTCAAAATGAACAACATGACTCGATCTGCAGACTGGGGGTGAAGTGCGTTACCTCTCAATAACTGACGGGTCACGACAGGTAGGTCCTTCAGGTCCTCCAGACCTCTCAGCAGGTCCTGTGCTGTGGCCTCTCCTGGTGATCGGCGCTTCCACAGCTCCAACATATTCAGTTTTTGCATGGTCACATCCGCTTCCCCTGCCTTGATGTCGCTCAGATCTGTGGTGCTCAGGCCCAAGTAGATGCCCACCCGCCCCCACTCCTGTCCCAGTGTTTCGGCCACCTGCATGAGCTGCTTACCGGACAGAGCCTGACCTCGGTTTGTTTCTGGAAAATAGACACCATGGTTATTCATTCATTTGATAAATACACTGGGAACATTTCCAACTTAGTTTCTACTCAAAGTGCATGCAAACTTAAAACTCATAAAGAATTGAGTGCGATATTAACATTAAAGATATTGTATGTCATTTCTGCCGCTAGGGGTTTGTAATCAAAACAATGTAACGTGTGGTAGCCCAGTGCTGTGTTATAGCCCAGTGGTCAAACAATCATTCTAAAGATAACTTTGAGCATGTTGAACGTTCTTGTAACTTCACAACATTACCATACACATTACACCGACTACAGTGATGTGACGGTAATCACCGGTATGAGTCCCGTGTGTCTTGTGATGTTTAGGCCTACCTGCCCAGGAGAGGGTAGGACAGCAGCAAATCCTCTCTATTGAGCCATCGCTTGGTCAATACTTCTATATAATTACAAAGTGACCTTTAGCATGGATAAAACTACAGATTTTTCTGGGTTTGAACATTTTTGGAAACAATTTGGATAATGTAAGGATACAACATCGATATATACATCATAGGTCTAGTTGTTTTTTGTTATTTAGATGCATTAATGTTACATATTAGGCCATTAACATCATTAACAACTAGCTATGGCAAATAGTTGCTATGTAATAACGTTATATAGAAACTATTGTTACTAGCTAATTGTTAATGTTAACTTCTATTAATTATTTAATTGCATCACCTTCCAAGGCTCACCTGGCAACAAAGGAATGTTATTCGGCATCACTTCCAAACGGGCCTTCTTTTTTTGGCATGAGCTCTGCACTGCAAGAAGAAAAGGCGGATGTCATCGATGATGTATACCTGTCGTCCGAATGACTGAACAACAATGATCCAAAGAACACTGCACCACTAAGAAACGTGTGAAGTGATACCTTCCGTTATTTTCCTTGGCTTTGGTTCCTCCTTGTCCGCCCAGTCCCCTAGGATTTGCCACGAAGAACATCATCACATAGTCTTACGATGCAAACCATAAAAAACACAAAATTAAATTGTGTACTTCTGTAACCTTTTGTGATTCTAGCAGTCCATAATTCCTGGTTAATGTCTGGGTCCATGAGAAACAATTCGAAAGGGGGAGGCTGATCGAAGGTGGCTACAAAGAAGCCCTTCAGCATTGTTCCTTCAGTGATGAATTCTATTTGCTGTGTGTACAAACACACACACACACACACACACACACACACACACACACACACACACACACACACACACACACACACACACACACACCACACACACACTCTTTATGGACTGCACAGCAGTGCAGGATTATGTACATGCAAATTAGATTGAATGGGTTCACAACACATACCGAAGGCATAATTTTCCCTTCTGGCTTGCTTTCGAGTTGGTAGTTCTTCTCTTCCAGCCTACAGGCGGCCGATAGGTGCATATTGATCAATTTCTTACCAGAAGAGAGCACCTGTTCTTCAATAGCCTGAACACACAGGAACAGGATGTGTAGGAACATATGATCAGAGATGGAGAATGGGAGGAAGAGTGAGAAGGAAAAAGTAATATGTAAGATGAGATTCATTTTCAAGATAACAAATGATGGAAACAGAAAGACAGATGGAACCTCTAACCCTCAACTGAGTTATCTAGCCAAGTCTACTCCACTCTAACCGCGCCTAGTCTGGCCTAGACCAATCCAGTCAAGCAAAATGTAGTCTAGTCCAGCCTGGCCAGTTCTTGACTAGCCCAGTCCAGCCTTGCCAGTTCTTGAATAGCCCAGTCCAGCCTTGCCAGTTCTTGAAAAGCCCAGTCCAGCCTATCTTAGTCTATAACCAGGACTCTCGTTCCATTACTGACTCATTGGTCCATTTGCCTTGTCACCTTGATCTCAGATTTGTTGTTCGGGGCCAAAAACACATGGAAGCAGAATTGTTCTAGATGGTCCTGATGCTTGTAAACCAGCACCGCCCCGTGGTGCTTCGCATGCTGACGGCTCGGAATGATGGGACCCACAGGAGAAAGCGAGGACACGCGCCATTTAACATGGCTCGCCGTGAAGTCCACCGTAGGCTCCATGTTGGCATGGCTGCCCTTTACGTGCAGAACACTGAAGCTGAGCTCATGCTCAGGTTCTGTGGAAACGTTAGCATAACATAACATTATTCTAGCCTGTTGGGAAACGATCATAGCCAGTATGTACATGAAATACCATAATTCAGAGTGTAATTCATGCGAAAGTAAAACGCATGATTGTGTGATTTTTTTTACGGAAAGTTTGACAAAGCAATATCTGGAACATGTAACAGAAACAGAGATCCAACTATCAAAATTCCCTCCCTCTCTCTCGCCAATAACTCTAATTTGGAGAATCCCGTTCAAGGCATTACGTCGCTGGACGAGAACTCCTGGGAACGAGGTTACAAAAGCTGCCATGCACACACATGCAGTATTCGGCTCATTAATCCCCCCCCCCCCCTCACTCTAATTATATTCTCACCAGTAAGGCACAGAGAGTGGGGAAATGGATAAACTTGAGCACAGATGGATCCTTGTTGACCACATCCACATCATAAATCGATCCAGCAGGTCTCCAGGAGTCATGGAGGAACTCAGAGGATTCAGACCAGGACAGGACCGAGTAGCGGACCAGAGCCTGCTCCGACACTTCAAACACCAGACCTGTAGCCGAACACTCATAGGTCCCCTCGCCTTCCAGCTGTACCCTAACGCGCACACACACACACACACACACACACACACACACACACACACACACACACACACACACACACACACACACACACACACACACACACACACACACACACACACACACACACACATAACAACAGAATCTGTTTGTGGTTGGGACCGTATTATTCAGATAACCCCATGGGACCGAATGTCACTCACTTGAAGCACCACTTTGAAATCTCCGTTGGGGTAACCTTCACATACTCAGGGCTCTGTAAAAAATCAGAAGCAAACAACAATAAAGAGCAACACAACTTATTATCTTTAAAGTAATTTATGTAAATATAATGGAAAGAAATGTATTAGGTTGAAATTCACCTGCTGAGCTGCTTCGCATTTTTCATGTTGTGACTTGACGTGCATCTCCTCTGTCAGGATAAATAATTACTGTCAGTAACAAAACCGACAGCATGTCCAGTGTAAGAGTAATGTGTACATTAAGCCCTCCAATAACATTTGGCCTCGTGATACACTGTCAGGCAGCACTCACCGGGACAGCTCCCCCGTCTGCTACTGCATGACGGCTTCTTCTTAACAGGTTTAGAACGATTCTGTACAAGTCCTGAAAGACAAATCAAGAGAATTTGCAAATGGAATTAATAATTTTTTCTACTTTGTAATAAATACTGAAAAAAAATAATGTACTTCCTCAGTTTACTACTGCTAAACCAAACTGTTTCAGTGTTTGATCAAAGAGCCACAACGGCCAAGCGAGTTCTCTACGTGTCCTAAATTTCGACGGTTTTCATGTCAGCCTACATTAGGTACAATTTAAATATATACCACAACATCAACATCATGCATCATGTCCGTATATATTGAAATAATTGTACGTGTTATTTAGCAAAGTGATTTGCTCCTGAAGAATTTGGGCCCTTTCTTGCACCCAGTGCAATTGACTTTCTACACCGACACATATATCATTGCTAGAACTTTGCACCCGGCGTAAAGCTCATTTTTCCCCCGCGCAAACTCGCGCCCCTACACATGCGCCTGAAGTGACGCGTCTGCCGTGTTTTTTGTAGTCTGCAATGAAAAAAGCAGGACCGTGTTATTTATTTATGGGACTCGGTTATATTTGTATTTGATTTTAAGATAAATTACGACGTTTCATTAACAGTTAAGTCTGTCTGTATATTGCAGGTTCAAACCTTAATACCATTCCATAATACCAGGTTAATATATGTTTCCTCTAGGAGTATATGAGTTTGGAAATTCTAGACAAACGTTTAATTAATGCTTTACACTTTAACCCGTAAGATTTTAGTCGACTAAAATCGAAATAATATTTAGTCTACAAATACTAGACTAAAACTAAAACAATTCAGATGACTAAAATACAACAAAAACTAAATTGCATTTAAGTCAAAAGACTATGACTAAAACCAAATGAAAACTAGCTGTCACAATTAACATTAGCATGGTATTAGTATAGCATAGGATACCTTTATCAATGCATGTTCCCTCTAGATTCTTGTGTTTTCCATGGGAAAGGCTGATGTCTGAGTTGTTGATGAGGCCACTCGTTTGACCCCTCATGGGAACTGCCGAGTTGTGTTCCTGAGAACGTAACGGCACGTCAGATGATGCGTCATAAAACACAAAACACGGAGGTCAAAGTCTGACTGTTATGTTGTGTAAGCATAAGAAGTAGGCGTACTTGAGGAAGTTGTGGAGCAGACACAGTTTCAGTGGAGGTCAAGGTTCTACAATTACAATTACAATTAGGGCATTTAGCAGACGCTTTTATCCAAAGCAACTTACATCGGTTAATACACACATTGACACACCGACGGCGACAGCCAGCTCGTCAGGAGCAGTTAGGGTTGTCTTGCTCAGGTGTCCCTGAGCTAAACCGACCCCTCTAATGGAATCGTGACCTCCACTGAATCACACTGTGTGCATATATTTCTCATTCTCTGTAAAGAACATAACAGGATAAAAATAAGATAATAAAAATAGTTTTTGGTATCAAATTATTCTTATTCAATTAGATGTCTGCATTGGACCCATGACTAGCTAGCCATCCTAGCCATCATGATAACGGGACATCCCATTCGGTTTCGTTACACGGATCAGCCTGGACCTCTAAATAAATGACAATGGAATGGACTGTGGGGACTGTCTGTGTCGTAGATGACCTAAGCAGGCAAATCTTGTACTGAGTCATAGATTATGATTATTAGATTAGATTAAGCCGCTGCTGGAAACACATTCATGTCGTCTCTCGAAACAACGAGTGGAATCGTTAACATCTAGGATAAACCCATCCATGCCCTCTCCAGGTTACTGCAGAATTAGACTCAATAACTATTACATCAGAAAAACTACCGGATGCACTAGCTGCGTTTCTCTAAGGAAAATCAATTTTCGCAGTTCTAAAAACTTTCAAATGGGGAGTTTGTTCACCTTGTGCCTTAAACTGCAGGATATGTAGCGGACAGACTCGTTCCAGTCTCTGCTGCAGCCGGTGGAGATCAGAGCGGCTCAGTAGGTCCTTGCGCTCTATTTTTTGTGTAGACCCAGGGATAATAGCATAAAAACGTACATAGTGCAGCCTTATTGCAGACTATTCCTATGTAAAGCACTCTGAAGGGCCTGTTAGAAGTGTGCTATCTAAATTAAATTGTCTATGAATTTTATAACATGATCTCAAAAATTAAAACTATATTCATAATTAAAAACATTCACAAAACATCAAGAACAGCCCTGGGTTTAGTGAGTACCCAGTATTGCGAAAGTTCTTACAACATTCAGCGCCACAGCTGAACGTTTGAGGTCGATGCTCAAAATAAATTGATGTATTTCAATATACAGCTTGTCAGAAGACCAATTTTAATGCATGCAATGAAATCTCACGTTTCAAAAAGTTTCCAAAGTGTTAAAATCACTGATTAGTACTGTATCCTACTGTCTACAACAGTAAAAAAGCAGGTAAAGAACTGCGTGGTCAGTGGAGCTCCAGTGTGGGTTTAACGCACATAGACGGTATATTATACAGGTTAAACTGACTTAACATAGGCTGTATATAATAGCAGTAATTATGTATTCATAGTATTAGGTCATATTATGTTATTGTGATATACTATTTAACAGGTGTGTGTTCAATGTATTTTGATATTCCTGAAAGACAAATCCAGAGACTTCCTCAGTTTACTTCTGCTAAACTGAATTGTTTCAACGTTTGCTCAAAGTAGCCCAAATAATCAAGCTGAATTTCCGAAGTGTGTCATGGTCTGTCTTTGTCTTCATATTGTTAGGTGTTTGATCTCTCCTTGTCCACTAGATCAGTCTTTCCCAAAGAATGGGTCGCGACTCACATCAATTCTGTCACCAATTTCTTTACACATTAGCATTTTACATTTCAACAATAAGCATGTTTTTGATAGTACTGAATGTTTGTATTGGTCTGATCATTTTACTTATAACATTGAATCTAGCTGAAAGGCTGAGGTACATTGTGTTTGTTTTACTGATGAGAGGAAATAAAAATAATGAGATAGCCAAAACAAGTTGATGTTAACTCCGCCTAAAAGCATTTATTTGGTCTAAAGATTGTTCTAGTCATTCTGGATTATCAAAAATGTCTATTTAAGCAAAGACAAAATCTTTCTTTGGCATAATGTCAACATGTTTGCCAAAGTCTGTGATCACAACCATACAAAAAATACTTAAATATGTTTACAAATTATCCAAAAGATTTCCGAAGCAAATGTATCAATTTTCTTTGTGGCGCCACTGGTGCGTGTTGTGTGCACAAAAGCAAATGAAATGTATCAAATTTCTGTGTGGCGCGTGCCGTGTGCACAACGCCAGAATTCAAAAAGTTAAAGAGATGGCGGTTAGAGCGCAGCGATGAATGGAGATCATAAGGTGAAATGTAAAATATGCCAAGCAAAATCGAGCTCCCAGGGTACTACAAGTACTATTCGGCAACATACTGTATACTCAGGAAAGCAGACCCGCAGCAACCAAGTGTCGGCTATTTTCACCGCCACAAGACGCAGCTGTAATACCGTCCGTGGAGAGAAGATCACGGCACTGAGTATTTTTTTAGTTTAGTTAATTATTTGCAATGGTTAGGCTACTTATTTTGTTTGTTTTTAAAAACATTACAGGCCTTTGTTCGATGTGATTTAAATTGAGACGCATATTTATTTTTGTAAGGAAAATGTGTTTTGAACTTTTGCAAATAGGCCTATATATAATGAGAATTGAGAATTGAGAATAAGCATGTTTGGTTGGTAATATTGCCGTTCATCATTAGGCCTATTCCTGCTGCAGATGCGTTGCATTCTAAAAATAGATTTGATTAAACGAGTAGGCCTACTCGATTGATCCTCGAGGAATGTATGTATGTATGTATGTATGTATGTATGTATGTATGTATGTATGTATGTATGTATGTATGTATGTATGTATGTATGTATGTATGTGCACAGGCAGGAGGTCCTATTCTAAACAGGTGTTCAACAATTACCTCTTGTCAAAACAAAGCGACAATTTCTTTAAAAAATACGTTCATAGTTACAACTCACCCACACCAGCTGTAGGAGAAAAGAGCCAATGTGCGACTGAACTTGGTCTGCCAATAGCCAGGCTACAGACCCAGGGTGATGCATAAGTGATTGTCCATAAGCTTCATAGTATCAATCATCGCCTGACTTGCTCTCTCCCCTTTCTTCATCACCTCATCGATCAGACACCGTGCCCGGTCTGCTGTGCTCCTCTGCTCCTCCATCACAGAGTCCTTTTCCTCAGTACTGAACACCTTCTGCTGCCAAAGGTCATCCAGGAGACATTTGATAACTGGGATTGAAACTCTCTTCACGAATTCAGAACGGATCCTTCGAAGCTCCCCTGGAAGAAAAATCAAAAGGCAATTTAAAATAACGGCGTGCAAACACGATAGTTGATTCATTAAACTCGTCTTTATTGGGGTAGAGATAAAACCGTTTGTCGCACCAATTTGTTCACTCACAACTAGGGATGGGAATTTATAAGAATTTCACGATTCCGATTCTGTTTATCAATCCGATTCCTTATCGATTCTCTTATCGATTCTCATTGGGTGCGAAAATAAGTACAAATGTGTTTGTTTGTATTAAATCTCTTTAATATCTGATCAGAAGTGCATCTACTATTAGGAAATTGTACATTTTCAAATCAATTGGTCTGGACAAAAAATATATGTTTTGGTTTTTTCATTTTGTGCCATACAACTAAAAACACAGACTGAAAACAGTCAAGTAAGAGCTTGTGCCTTGTGGAATACCAACAGTGCTCATTTGCATTCAACTTGTAACAAAATTCAACTGACATAAACAAAATGAATCATTGATTAGACAGAGATTTATTAGATAGGCCTACCCAATAAACCGTTGGAACACACAAGACCGGAAACCATAGCAATGCCGGTAAACAAACCCTGAGAAGCCCAATCCCTATGAGAGCTCCCCACGCTACGGCCATCCGGAGGCGCACAGAGCTGTTGGCTGTGATATTATCTATACAATAATATTATATTATATACTATTATATATAGAGCTCCGGGAGTCGCAAACGGCAACAATCACTTTCTCCTCCATGCTGCAGTTCACCCGGACTGCACTAAACTGAGTTTGACGGTTGAACGCTGATTGGCTGTTACGTTACACTGTGGTAACCCGCTCCCCCAATGAGCCGGGTTCCCGGTACGAATCACACGTTTAAGCGAGGGTTAAGCCGCACTCTGCATTTATTGCATTCATCTTTAGACAATACAGTATACTCGCGGTCTCTAGGGCCTCCGTGAGCCTCTAGCCGCTCGCGGACCCGAGCGCTTCTCCGCTGCCTCTCCTTCGCTCCCGGTCTCCCAAATGTCAGTCCTCGTGCTCCTTTTAAAGTGGCTCCTCGGCTTTCTATGCCTCCGGCCAGGTGTCCCCCAATCTCACTGATCGTCGCCACTCAGTGGGTGGCGGCGGTATTCGCCGTCAATCACCCCACCTCGGACCCGCCCGGGCTGAGGTTTAAGTGGCGGGATGCCACAACACATGTCACTCAGTTGTCACGCTGTTGAACGCTGATTGGCTGTCATCACGTGAAATTTGCGTCAAAGTGGAAATATTTAAACTCGAGCGAATTTGTCGCGGCACAAATCCTTGTGAATGCGCTCGCCTGTGCACGGCGAAAGTGTGGCGCGACCAATCAAAACGTTTTTCTCTCGTGAGAAATTCGCCCGATACGCGTCTCTACGTTCACTTTGTATGGGATCTTGTCGCCCCGTCGCGTTTGGTGTGAACGCACAATGCGCTTCTTCCTCGGCGGCGCCATGTTTGCTGCGTTCTGAACCAAAACAAAGCAGCTTCTGTGTGACGTCACAACGCATTTGCCGGGACAGGAACAGATAAGCGGAATCGTTAAACAGGCTTGCTAATGATTCCAAGGAATCGGTTGACTCGGCACCGGTTCTGAACAAGAACCGGTTCTCGATTCCCATCCCTACTCACAACATAAAAAAAGTCCTTAAAACGAACGATCTTGATAGTTCATTTAAACTTGTTTCCAGTTCAGATCAATAATTTAAAAAAAAACCTGTGCGTATCATACAGTGGGCCAGGCATGTTCCAAATTCAACAGTTTGTCCCTTGTGCATTAAGATTAACACAGTTTACCTTCCATAGTTTATAGTAACGTGGCTTCGCGCCGATTCCATATACTTTAGTTTTTCCCTCACACTTCCTTAAGGGTAACTGCAGATTTTCTGATATATTTTCTTTGACATTACAAATTTCTATGTGTTTCATGCTTGCAGATTAACCATCATCAACAATTTAGTGTCGAGAATAATACTACCTCCTATCACTTTAATATGTAGAAGAGCTTTTGTCCAAACGCGATACAGAGACCTACAAAAGGGTTTTGAGGAACCCTCTCATGACTTGCTCGTATCTTTACACCTTTCGGCTTACATTGTTTTTAATCTTTTAATTGCAGGCTGTAAACCAAAAGTAAACCAATATATTTTGGCTGAATTGGAAACTTTGAAAGCTTTACATTATTATCCTTGCTTCAGCTTATCAATACATTGACAACTGGTCAACAACAGTATATTTTATTAATTTGAAGGTTTTGGCCTGATCCAACACAGGGCCGGCTCTAGTTATTTTGGTGCCCTAGCCTAGAGATTTGGATTCGTAAACTTTGCTGGAGCGCATTTCTCTCATGTACCTGAACATAATTCCACCTACAGAATCCATTCATTATGTTAAAAATAAGAAAAATCGAAAAGTAATAATAACTAACTGTACAGTCTGATCACCACTGGTTTCATTTTTAAATTACAATTATTTTGGTGATTGAGTGCATGCAGGTGACCTTGAATCCGCTAAATTGAGGTTGATCTTTCGTTATATTTGCCCCAGACTATGATTAAATAGTTATTAAATAATGATTAAATAGGCCTATAGTGATGGAAGCATTCTCCCGCTTCGTCTCACGCGCTCTCATTCTCGTTTCGCTTGCTCGCGCACACTCTAAAGATCATTAGCAATTAGCACAAATGTAGAAGGAAAATAAAATTCCCGTTATACATGCTCTTCATCACGGACATGTATGCTTGTTTTACACCTCTATTTGAGAAAAAATATAATAATGGATAAATGGCTTAAAGAGGTTAATCCCACACCCAGAGTGGCAAAATAAAACTGCACTGGTCCTACACATGAAGCCTGGGCTGTGGGAGCAGCTCCTCTGGTCATACTGGTATGATCACCAGTTCTGATGCTGCTGTAGCTCTACTGGTGCAGCCACCAGTATGGACAGAGATGACGAAGCAGCCCAAGAGCCCCAGACCCCCGCCCCAGGGAAACAATAAATTGACAGGGTGCTTGCGGTCTCACAGAGACGCAAATATAACAACAACTATATTATGATGGGGTTTCCATTACACTGGGAGTGAGGACTTCCCTCAGCCTCAGTGCGTCATATGTGCACAGGTTCTGTCTAATAACTGTTTGAAACCTTCTCTCAAGCAACAGCAGTTTTTTGAGCGCCAATTGAGACAACTTTCTAACACCAACAAATGTCGAACAGTGACAGGGGTTGACACTAACGCTTGCCCGCTTGCCCGGGGCAACTAAAAATAATATTTGGGCGAGTTGAGATGATTTCTGGTTGCCCGAAAGGGCAAGTGCTTTTTTTAGGGTTTGTTCATATAAAGTCTATTTATCTAAGAGTTTCTAAAAGCTGCAGAACAACCATTTTCCTCCGCAAAATCACACAAAATAGATATACTTGCAATTGATCAGCGCGCTGTCTTCTCTTCTCTAGGAGAGCGAGTTAACAGACACACAGCGCCACAGCACGAACATAGCCCCGCCTCCTGTCACCCACTCGCAGTTCGGTCTCTGGCAGTGATTCGGCACTAGTCTCAATGTGTGTTAGGTAAAGGATAGCCAACACAGCTAGCATCTCAAGGGCAGCTCCACCGCGACCGGTTTAGGTAGAGAAGGTAGACGGGGTAGTGATGGAGAAGTGCGGTTTGGAAGTACTTTAGATCAAAGCTAATTACCAAGGAAAGTCAAAATAATCATTTAAAGTCATATGTAAATGCAAGAACACGGTTTTGGGTTTCATAACAATAGCAATAGCGAACTTTTTCCCGAAATTGGACCTGCACAAACTATATATTAAATGAAAGCTGAGCCTCCACTGATTACGGCCATCTAAGCCATATCATTCTGGGTCTAAAACTCGCAAATTTCAATTTAAGAAGAAACTTCCCCCTTTCTTTTAACAACCAACAATTTATTTTTACCTTTGTGATTTTTGTCCACAAAGTTGAATCTGATCTCATTAAACCAACATAAAAAGATAATTAACCGGCCAAATTTTGCGACTAAACATGTCGTTTAGTTGCAAAATTAAATTACTAAGACAAGGTTTCTTAGGAAAATGGTAAAGTGCCTTCAATCAGAACACATGTTCTTTAGCACAATCTAGTGGCCATATGTGTATTTGCGAATGTTTGGCTTTGTGTCATTCGATTATATTTGCCCTGAACTTTAAATAGAGGTGTCAAGTGTCAAAATGGTAAGATATCTACCTGTTTGTGTCTCATAGTACGACAGTGATACCAAATAATGACCAACTGATAATTATTTCAGGTGGAAATGTAATCTTCCACTTATGCCGTAAAGTAGTATCCACATGGAATATTTCCCTTGCACAACAATCTTTCTATTGGCACCAAGATGTGATATTATAGCCCTAGCAGTTTTAGAGATGTACTCAATTTACTTTGGTTACGTTCTTTTCTGAAAAAAAAACAGTTTTCTCCTGGTATCGAAAATGGTATAGAATATCAATATTTTTCCAGGTATAGTATCGAAGTTAGAAAATCCAGTATTGTGACAACACTACTATAAACGCGATTGTGATTATTCAGTTAGACTCACAAGAAACATGAAAGTTAAAAAATACATATCTTTGCTACTACCTTGGTCATTTAGTCATTTACATTTGCATAAAATCCAGATGAAAGCATGCATGTCTAAATATAACTGGGCGATAGCATTAATCGGTTGCAACGGTGGACTAAAATCACTTCATGGCATGATGTGACCATTTGGTAAATAAGTAAACAAAGAAGAAGTTTGTTATTTTTTAATCACATACATATGTGGAAGCTAACATTCAGCTTCAGTCTGAGCTAGGATGAGTTTTCTGAGTTCCCCAAAATTAGGCCAGGTGCCTGGCAAAAAGAGGCCCGTTCACAATTCTGATATTAATTTGGGCAAGTGAACATTACATTCGGGCAAGTCAAACATGACCTGTACTTGCCCGATGGGCAGGTGCTTTTGAAACCTTAGTGTCAACCCCTGTCAGATACTTTTAGGAAGGCAGTGCTAGCGTCTTACATGGTCAGTTATAGAGTGGCTAAGTCAGGCAAGCCTCAGACGTTTGGCAAAAATATACTATTTCACATATCGATTCATAGGGAATATCGCAATATCGATTCATAGGGAATGAGATCGATTTTTCCCCAGTGATGTTGTAGTTGTAGTTGTAGTTCATGTACACTTTCATTTGCAATTCCTTTTCTAATTTCTAATTTCAAAATAATAACACTTTTGAGACTTGAGAAAGTTTTGTTTACAGCTCAAGTTTAAAGAGTCCAATTTACATGTCTGCACTTAAAACCTGTTTAAATCGAATTGAATCAAATCGTGATTAATCGACTCAGAACCTTATGAATCAAATTTGAATCGATTTAGGAAATTGGCCGTGATACCCAGCCTGAGGGAATTCTTTGCATTATATTTTTGTAAAGCAGATGAATTACAGACAAAAAACATTCTGGTGAGCTGTCGGTGGAGCTGCGGTACACAGTAGGATGGAGAGTGTCCAAGGGGGTATAGTTTATGATACATGATGTGAGTTTGGGAACCACTGAATTAAATCAGTGAAATAAGGTCAAGAATCTTGGGTTCAATTGTTTTTCGATGGATAAGTCATTCTAGATTGTATGTGCACTGTAGCAACTTGAATACATATAGATGGTTGCAGTCTAACATAATAGTCTAATTAATAGATTCCCTAGCATCAATTTCTGGAAAAATGGACAAGACATTGTCCAGATGAACAGGGTGAGACACGTATGTCCATGACTGATTGTGAATATTTGATAGAATTACAGCATAAATGGGTCCGGATTATTTCATCAGTTACATAACTGCAGCTGTAACATGCAATTAACTCAACTCACCTTCTGCCGTTTTTGCTTCACTGGAAGTAGCTGGAGGGCTGGATGTGTTGCTGGATGTTGCTTGTTCTGCCGGCTGTTTTGAAACATACAGTTCATCCATACTATATTAAGTCCAATCATTATACTGCATATAAGGTACAGCCATACTGAAAGCGTTTCGCGCGTCAGAGGCGTTGAAAATCAGCATTTTTGCATTGGGAACTATTGACGTTAGATGCGTTTTACGCACCTAAACAACGCACCCAACGCGCCCAACTCACTAACGCGCAGAGTTCAAAAAATTGACTTTTGACGCGCCTACGCGTGAAGCTTAGCTGCAATAGCCAATCAGCATTGAGCTTTACCCGATGTCACTGGCAGAGAGACGGAGGACGCACAGAAGCAGAAACAACATGGACGACATAGTTTCAGTGTGTGCTGAAACTCACCCAGCTGTGAGCACCTGCGGAGGATGTCATGCACTAGAGTTTAGATTCTCTGCCCGAGTGGGTCGGGCTGGTATTTCCCACCACTATCCTCGGGCCGGTTTGGGCCGGGCCTTTGATCGAGCATTTGTGGTGTTTTTTTTAATCATTGCTTTATTGGCCTCATCTGAGGATAAATCTATGCCATAAACAGAAATATTATAGGCCTTTATTACACGGGTCTTCTTGATGCCGTGGAACGCTCCGTTCACTTGCATGGGTAGTAGTCCGGTAACTTGTCAACCCCAGCGTCTTCGGTTGCTATGCGACGTCAACGTCTTTGGCAGACTATTTCTCTGCTGAAGACACACCAAGTTATTTTTTCGTTCTGGCAAGTAGCCTTGTAATAAGCGGGATAATGTATAGCGTTACAGGCGTATTCTAACGCGCGTAATGCGTTCAGTGTGGCCGCACCTTAAAAACTACATTTACTTAATAACGAGGTGTAACTAATGTTTAACAATAAAATAATATAATAATAATATCGTCTTGGCGTCGCAGTGGTGGTTGCAGCATGAACTTTGCCTATTCACAGCGTTGTGGCTTTAAATGACATCTGCTCTTGCCTCTTTGTCATGACGTCACGTCCACCAGCCAATCCGATGATTCGACCACAGGGTAGGCTACTAACCAGGAAGAATAGAGGCTACGCGAGCACAGCTCTCAGACCCAGAACCACATTTACGGTCCCGATTTTGACCTGTGTTTCCCGAGTCCCGACAAAAGCCTGTCGGAAAGCGAACATATCCCGGTTTCCACCAACCACTATGAAATGTCCCCTGTTTCAGCAATTACATAGCCGACGTGGTCTTATTATAGCCCGATAACTCGTTCAACAAAACCATCATCCGTGAGGGCATACGCAACAGCGATGGTCGCAGGGCTGGCCTGGGCATCGGGCGTACCATTACCCGGTAGGCTGGCAGGCCTTTTTGGGCCGACGAGGTTTACTTGACACTCTTTATTTTATTATTATTATTATATATTTTTATTTAATGGACCTGACCCGGCCCGGCCATGTCTCACAGCCGAGGGCCGAGGTCCGTTCCTTACCTCTCGGTCGTGCGGGCTGTCAACTTTACCTGAAAGTTTAATAAAACTTTGGCCCAGGCCATAACTCATTATGATTGGTTCTGTGCTGGCCCTGGCCCTATCACACACACAGCATAGGGCCGAAGTCCCGCCCCTTGTGCTTCGGCTGTAAATCAGTCAATCAGTCACGTCACTAACTGACAGAAAAATGGAGAAGAAACGGAAAGGAGGTGCGGAAAAAAGTCTGAGATAAAAAAAAAGGCAAGCCCTAGAGGAAAACGGTGCAAAATGTGCAAAAATATCGGACATGTTTGCTGCGACAGCTGGCCCGTCTTTATTAGCACCGCCACCTACTACATTGGAAATTGCGGCGTCGGAGGCCAAGCAGCATGTCGGTGGTGGGGATGGAGAGGGGATTGAATGGCGGCCGCGACCAAGAGCAGCGATAGATGGCGCTGGGCTCAGGCGATGTTGCGGTAAGAAGTTGAAAATTAAGTTATGTTGATCCAAAATTATATGCTTAGCTAGCGTGCTAAATTTTAACACAGTATACGTGTAGTTTGCTAACAGCTAGCTGCCTGCGTTATGACACCATGTTTTACACAGTCATCTATAGAGCCAGGTCAAAGTGGCTATTTTAGCTAACACCACAATTAGTCATTTCAGAGGAGATTTGACCTAGCTGCAAAAGTCTCTGCAAGTATAGGTAAAGAGCGTATACATTTTTTAACATGGTTACTCTCTTCCATGTAGGCTACTTTATTTTAATTGTTGAAACAGCACAATATGCGGATATATCCTCTGCTCTGTTGCGTGCCTCCGCATGTCGTATAAATAATCATACTGGGCTGCCATGGCCAAAAATGCCAGGGCCATTTTTTGGTCCCAGTCCAGCCCTGGATGTTCGCACAGGAATTTGAGCGCTGGGCGGAGATGTTTGCGCATTTCAGAAGCAGGGAGAAAACATACGAAGCGGGTTTTAAATTAAACTGTAGATTCTAAAAGATAGTAGATAGTATACATCCAAAATCTTTTTCTTTGAAGATACAAGTGTGTCGATTTGTTAGATGTTTGAACAAAGTGCCAGAGATTCTATTATAAAATGTAAGGTATTAAAAGTTAAAAATAGGCATTATTTTAGTTAGAAAACTAGTGATTCCAAGCAAATATGTTTTTTCATACACCACAATGAGTCTCTAGCTAAAAATACGTGGGAGGAACAGAGTGCTAAAGTATTGGGAAGAAAGAAGAATAAAGCCCAAGAAGAAAAATAATGACAATATAATGTATTATCAATTACACAGAGACCACAAATAGTTGGCTGAACGTACATGCGCCAGAGTGAGGTGAGGTGAAGATTGGAAATCAGATGTCCCTTCTCCAGCAGCTGGGGACATTGGCAGAGGATCCAAGACTGTTGGAGAGTAAATAAAGTTAGACGATAGGCCCTAGCTGTAGCATATAGCCAGCCACAACTAATTTAAGCTTTGCTTTCCTCATCTCCTCGCAGTTTTCTGAATTGCGCACCTGAAGGCTTGAACCTTTCATTGTGGAAACCTTCTTGAACTCTGATCAGTAGGATCGGTTCAGAGCAGCGTTGAGATGCGCATTGCACTTTCTGAAGTTTTTTCACCGTGCATAAAAGTTAAAATATGTTAAACTTTGGGCGCTGGTCCCAGGGCAGCCCCGCTCGTCGGCTGATTCAACTTGCCTAATAATCCTTCTATCCGATTTGTGACGCAAATATATGGCTGAAAATGAGGGATGCATCTGATTGTCTACAGAGAGTTACTTGTTGAAAAGAATTTGTGAATCCAGCCACGTTAGGAGAGTCTCAAAATCCACAGATAAATACAGACCAGTTCACACACAAATGCAAACAAGTTCACAAATGAAAAGCGTCTTGTCAATTCAAGTTTAACAGTTTGTATATAAATGTAACAACATCCAAATACATCTTTGATGAAAATTGCTATATATTTATCAATATATTTATGGATTTACATTACAATTATTTAAAACAAGACCCATTTGTGTGTGGATCAGAAATGTATATGTGAAACTTATTGTTTTTTTATGGATTTATATAAATCACAAAATACATTTGTGAATCCTTCTCTGTGCATTCATTATTAATGAGACTGTCCTGACCCCATACAAGGGAGCAGCACCAAACATATAAGCTGCAATAACTGCGCATAGCCACAAGGGGAGCAGGACCAAACATATAAACTGTAATAACTGCTCACGGCCACAAGATGGCAGCACCTTCACACATGATGAAAACAGGAGGCGGGCTCTCACAACCATAGCCAATCAGAGCACGTATCACGTCATAAAGGCCACGCCTACTCCATATCTAAACCGAGCAGGACCCAGAAGAGGTCAGAAACTCTAGAGCAGGGGTGTCAAACATACGTACGATGATTTGATCAGGCCCGCGACTTGTGGAGCATACATTTCCGAGTATGGAACACTAACAATGATCCAAAGAACACAACACCACAAAGAAATAATGTACCTTTCTGTCCGATGTTGGCCACCTCGATCTTCGTCGGAATAAATTCCTCGCAGTTCACATCACCTAGGATTTGCCATAGAAAGGATCATGTGTCATGAGTCTTAAGATGTGAACCACAAAACAAATTCAAATTGTGTCGATGGTTACCTTCTCTGATTGTAGCAGACCACAAAGGTTCTTCACAGTTTCTTCTACTTTTTTTCACAGAGTCCATGAGAAACAATCTGAAAGGAGGACGCTCACCGAAGTATGCTTCAGAAAAGTGCTTGCGCGGTAACACTTCTGTGGTGAATCCTAGTTTCTGCTTGCACAAAAACACAAAAACACACGCACGCACACCCACACACACATTTCTCTTTTTGAATTGCACAAAACCTTTCCTTGCAGGATTAATTACATGTAAATGAGAATAAATGGCAGCACAACACATATACCCAAGGTTCAATTGTCCCTTCTGGCTTGCTTGTGAGGTGGTAGACCTTCTCTTTCAGCGTACAGGCGTCCGGTTTGTCAATCTTGATCCATTTCTTCGTGGATTTCAACACCTGTTCTTCAATAGCCTGCACCCACAGGATGTGCAGGAACAAATGGTCGGAGATGGAGAGAAGGAGGAAGAGTGAGAGGGAGGTATTATTATGGGAGACGTTATTTATTTTCAATACAGCAAATCACAGAAACGGAAAGACAGATGAACCCTCAAGAGAGGATATTAAACTGAGTTACCTCGCCTAGCCTAGTGCAGTCTAGCCTAGCCCAGTCCAGCCTATTTTACTCTCTCCCATTTTAGCCCAGTTATCCCAGCTTGGTCTAGCACAGCTTGGCTCATTTAAGTCTAGTCTGTCAGTCTATGAATCTGTTTATCACACACAGGGACTATCGTCCCATTACTGACTCGTTGGTCCATTTTGCTTTTCACCTTGATCTCAGAGTCGTTGTTCGAGACCAAATACACGTGAAAGGTGAATATCTTCTCCTGGTATTTGTTCAGCTCCTTGTAAATCAGCACCAAAGCGTGGTGCTTCACATGCTGACGCCTCGGAATGATGGGGCCCACAGGAGAAAGCGAGGTTGCGCGCCATTTAACATGGCTCGCCGTGAAGTCCACCGTCGACTCAAAGGCATGGCGTTCCTTTACATGCAGAACACTGAAGCTCAGCTCATGCTCTGGTTCTGTGGAAACGTTAGCATACAAGCCTGTTGGGAAATTATGATAGCCAGTATACACATAGACGCTCATAAGTCTGGAGAAATACATGTGAAAGTAAAACAATAAACATTATATTACAAGTGGTTCCAGCAACAATTTTCTAATCCAGATTGAATTTAAAAATAAGCAGGGATCTTGTAAAATATGAAAAAAAGAGCAAAACTAAACTGGGAGTCATGGCAAGTTCCATGGTAATGGCACATACAATCTAGAATGACTTAAATAATAAAATATAAGAAAAATGGAATTGCTTTGCCTATTTTGTGTATTCAGAAATTCAAAAGTCCAGAATATTTTAGGAAAATAACGAATACTGAAATAATATTTATGTTATATCGAGTTTCAAAAGTCAATATGATCTGAGTAAGTCAGCCCAACCAAGAAATAACCAAAATGTTCAACAAAACACTGCCAAAGCTGCCATGCACACAGAGTATTCAGCCTATGAATCCCCTCCTCTTCACAGTCAGAGTATGTTCTTACCAGCAAGGCACAGAGAGTGTGGGAAATGGATAAACTTGAGCACAGATGGATCCTCCACATCCACATCATAAATCGATCCAGCAGGCCTCCAGGAGTCTTGGAGGAACTCAGAGAATTGGAACCAGGACAGGACCGAGTAGCGGACCAGAGCCTGCTCCGACACTTCAAACACCAGACCTGTAGCCGAACACTCATAGGTCCCCTCGCCTTCCAGCTGTACCCTAACGCACACACACACACACACGTACGCACGTACGCAAACCCGCACACGCATACACACATTACAATATAATCTGTTTGTGGTTGGGGACCATGTTATTCTGATAACACCATGGGACGGATGTCAGGACCGAATGTCACTCACTCAAAGCTCCACTTAGAAATCTTCGTTGGGGTAACCTTCTCATACTCAGGACTCTGTAAAAAAGCAGAAGCAAACAACAATAAAAAGCAATACTTGTCATTTCTTAACTTTAAGCTATTTATGTAATGTACAGTTAAAGTAAAGGAATACATTTTGTTGAAATTCACCTGCTGAGCTGCTTTACATTTTTCACAATGTGTCTTGAAGTGCATCTCCTCTGTCAGGATAAATAATAACTGTCAGTAACAAAACCGACAGCATGTCCAGTGTAAGAATAATGTGTACATTAAGCCCTCCAATAACAGTTGGCCTCATGATACACTGGCAGGCAGCATTCCTGGTTCAGTGAACCTGGATGTATTTTTTAACGCCCAGTGAAATACTTCACCTCGTCATTGAGACTCAAAGTTCAATGGTAGAGTGAAACTGCTCACCTTCATCAGCTTCATCAATCTCAGCACTGGCATCTGGCAAAAAGACAAAGCCGAAGAGAGATAAAGATGGAGGCATTGAGAAGCCTGGAGGTATGTAGCGTGTGAGAAGAATCAGCAGAACCATGACCATGACTCCATCAAAGACATGCTTGCTGTGTCTTCGGTGAGACTCGGCCCTGTGAACGGGTGATTAATCAAACTCTGAAATGTCTGAAAGCACTCAACCAATCATGGAGACATATGGCTACAGATCTTGTTATAACGATAATTGAATAAAAGCTACATGGTCTAAATATTTGTGTATATATATATACCCGGTATATATATTTTTATTTTTTATATATATTTTTTATATTAAATTAATTCAATATTAAATCAATGCATTTCAATCGGGTGACTTTTTTTTTCTTCTGCCTACGCATTGCAGGGCTGCGCAGTGCACGCTCTAGCATACAGATCTTGCTATCACGATAATTGAATAAAAGCTACATGTCTACTTATAATATTATAACTAAATCATTTTATGTTTAAAAAAAATTACATATATTCAGTGGCGGCTGGTGAATTTTATTTTAGGGGGGGCTGAAAGCTTGTAAACCAAACCCCTGTAGGGGGGTCTGGGGGCAACCCCGAAGATTTTTTTGTGATTTTCCCATACAAAGAAGCATTTTGGTGCATTCTGACAAAATAATAAAGACAAAATAGAAGATTTCCTTACAAAGACGAATGGAGCCGGGGAAATAAGTTTTAACTTAATTTAATTGCCTTGTCAATAAAACCTGTTATAAAATGTTAAAAAGATGAACTACGTATTCATTTGGTGAGCAACCATGATATATGGAGTTATACAGGTAGACTTATAACTCCTACAACTAGGAGACTTCAACTCACCATGCCTGCTACGACTTCTTTCATGGGGAAATGACGACCCCAAGTCCATAGGGCTGGACGTCCCCGACCTGGACAAGCTCCCCTCTCCGCTACTGCCTGACGTCGTCAGATCAGCAAATTTATTCTTTAGAAGCTCTGAAAGACAAATCAATAGAATTGGCGGTAACGCTTTATATTAAGGTCCTTGTAATAAACCTTTGTTAATAGGTAATAAGACACTTATTATATGCTTATTAACCTTAATTGGTGTTAATAAGACTATCTATAAGTGTAAATAATAACATTGGACATAATAAGCATGGTTCCCGCTAATTTTGTTTTTGGCGGCCTGTTTTAATTTTAGTTTTAGTCTAGTCTTTACGTCAAGCTGTCATTTTAGTTTTTATTTTTTTATTATGGGGAGGAAGGCATGGACCTATAAAGAAAGAAGGGTCGCGCAAGGACTACGTCATCCAGCTCACGTTGCATATCCGTGCGTGTGCGCGTGTCATCTCATTAGCATCCGTACTTTGGCCACGGCACACCTCTCCCAAGTGTGCCGTGGCCAAGGGGCTGTTCCGTGCTGGAATACGGATGGCGTGGTCACACTAGCCAAACGTTCTAGAGTTTAGTATGCAAATGAGCTCGGGCACGGGGCCGCGGCCCTAGTGTGAGTGGCCCCTAATCTTATGGTGCTGGCATGTGGTCAGACCACATACAGGGTTAGACTAGACACACCAAACACAGACAATAGTTTAGTTGAAATCTCAATTGATGGCTTATTTTAAAATCCAAATCATACCTGAGATTTTTTATAATTTTTTTGTTATTATTTAATAAATATTTACAAATATTTTTTTCAGTTTTCTTTAGACATGAGAAACTCAGTACATTAAATTAACATGGCAAATTGTCTTTATCAAAGATAATTAACCACCCACCCAAAGAGATGGACGTTGAGGGAGAGGGGATGGAGGATGAGGAATGATTGGCTATTGTTAGAGGCTACGCAGTTAGTTTTCATTTTCACAGTGGACTGTTGTAGTTTCATTCAATGAGTTGATGCAACTTTAGAGTTGTAAGATTGCACTTTTTTGTTACTCTTTTGTAAAGCTTCCTCTGTAAAACAGGAACATTTATTTTTTATATTTTATTTATTCATTTTTACAGAAGTTGTAGCAGATACTTTTTGTAAAGCTACAAAAGTTGTACTCAATGTATTGTAAGTTTGAGCCGTGTTTCAAGGTCTCAAATAAAACAAGATGAGAACTTAAATATTCCCATTTACAATTAGGGCATTAGCAGACGCTTTTATCCAAAGCGACTTACATCGTTTAATACACACATTGACACACGAGCGGCTTTTCCCATACAAAGAAGCATTTTGGTGCATTCTGACAAAATAATAAAGACAAAATAGAAGATTTCCTTACAAAGACGAATGGAGCCGGGGAAATAAGTTTTAACTTAATTTAATTGCCTTGTAGATAAAACCTGTTATAAAATGTTAAAAAGATGAACTACGTATTCATTTGGTGAGCAACCATGATATATGGAGTTATACAGGTAGACTTATAACTCCTACAACTAGGAGACTTCAACTCACCATACCTGCTACGAATTCTTTCATGGGGAAATGACGACTCCAAGTCCATACGGCTGGACTGCCCCGACCTGGACAACCTCCCCTCTTTGCTACTGCCTGACTTCATCTTATCAGCAAATTTATTCTTTAGAAGCTCTGAAAGACAAATCAATAGAATTGGCGGTAACGCTTTATATTAAGGTCCTTGTAATAAACCTTTGTTAATAGGTAACAAGACACTTATTATATGCTTATTAACCTTAATTGGTGTTAATAAGACTATCTATAAGTGTAAATAATAACATTGGACATAATAAGCATGGTTCCCGCTAATTTTGTTTTTGGCGGCCTGTTTTAATTTTAGTTTTAGTCTAGTCTTTACGTCAAGCTGTCATTTTATTTTTTATTTTTTTATTTTTTGTTTTGTTTTGGGGAGGAAGGCATGGACCTATAAGAAAGAAGGGTCGCGCAAGGACTACGTCATCCAGCTCACGTTGCATATCCGTGCGTGTGCGCGTGTCATCTCATTAGCATCCGTACTTTGGCCACGGCACACCTCTCCCAAGTGTGCCGTGGCCAAGGGGCTGTTCCGTGCTGGAATACGGATGGCGTGGTCACACTAGCCAAACGTTCTAGAGTTTAGTATGCAAATGAGCTCGGGCACGGGGCCGCGGCCCTAGTGTGAGTGGCCCCTAATCTTAGGGTGCTGGCATGTGGTCAGACCACATACAGGGTTAGACTAGACACACCAAACACAGACAATAGTTTAGTTGAAATCTCAATTGATGGCTTATTTTAAAATCCAAATCATACCTGAGATTTTTTATAATTTTTTTCTTATTATTTAATAAATATTTACAAATATTTTTTCAGTTTTCTTTAGACATGAGAAACTCAGTACATTAAATTAACATGGCAAATTGTCTTTATCAAAGATAATTAACCACCCACCCTTCCCCCACCCCATGTTGGTGATGGGCACACGCCTAAAAACACCCAACATGCCCCCCCAAAAAAGTGTGTGTGGGGGGGGGTTAGTACATGGCAACCTGGTATCACACAATTTCGTGCTCATGCGCACAAACGTTAATCTATTGAATCGTGTCCCAGAGCACGATTTTCCGACTTTTTCCGTGCTACACAGAACGAAATGTAAACCAATGCATTTTGAATGGGAGCGTGCGCTGACAGTACAGTGCACCCTCTAGTTATACATGTCAATATTTTCAATTTTTTAAGCAGACCTCCTCAAAAACTGAAACGAACGTGCTCCACAGAACGCGTGTTTCTCAGACAATTAACTGCTCCACAAAACGAAACGAGAGAGAAAGAGGCTTCAGAAGGGGTGTGCGCAGATAGTACAGTGCACCCTCAAGTTATATATATATCTCAATATTTCAGATTTTTTAAGCAGACCTCCTCAAAAACTGAAACGAATATGCTCCACAGAACGTGCGTTTCTCAGACAATTAAGTGCTCCACAAAACGAAACGAGAAAGAAAGAGAAAGAGAAAGAGAAAGAGAGAGAGAGAGAGAGAGAGAGAGAGAGAGAGAGAGAGAGAGAGAGAGAGAGAGAGAGAGAGGCTTCAGAAGGGGTGTGCGCAGATAGTACAGTGCACCCTCTACTTATGTATGTGTCAAAACAACAAATGCATCACAGGGTAAATGTAGTGTATTAGGGATACTCTGATTTCCCCGTTTTTTACAGCAGTCCTCCTCAAAAGCCTTTAGTTCTCACGCTCACGGAAAGTAATCTATTGAATCGTGTCCCAGAGCACGATTGTCCGACATTATTCATACTGCACAGAACGAAATGTAAACCCATGCATTTTGGATTGGAGCGCTTCTCAGAATATACACAGGTATATATATATTAATTATAAACGGATATATCATGGTCGCTCATCTGGTGAGCGACCATGATATATAGAGTTATACTGGTAGACTTATAACTCCTCCAACTAGGAGACTTCAACTCACTATGCATGCCACGCCTTCTACACTTTCTTTCATGTGGAAATGACGACCCAAAGTCCATAGGGCTGGACGGCTCAGACATGGACAAGCTCTCCTCTCCGCTACTGCCTGACATCATCAGAACAGCAGATGTATTATTTTCATGCTCTGAAACACAAATCAATAGAATTGGCGGTAACGCTTTATATTAAGGTCCTTGTAATAAGCCTTTGTTAATAGGTAATAAGACACTTATTATATGGTTATTAACCTTAATTGGTGTTAATAAGACTATCTTTAAGTGTTAATAATAACATAGGACATAATAAGCATGGTTCCCGCTAATTTTGTTTTTGGCGGCCTGTTTTAATTTTAGTTTTATTCTAGTCTTTACATCAAGCTGTCATTTTAGTTTTTATTAGTTTTAGTCACGTTCATACTCTTTTCAGTCTAGTCAAGTTTCAGTCGACTAAAAGTCTGAGCATTTTGGTCAGAATTATCCATGAGCAATGAAGATTGCTGAGGTGGATAAATATGAAAACGCTGGGTTCGCGTTGTAGTGTGGTCAGGGTAGACGGAGGCTTTCAGATACGATGTTGTTTGGTTGCCATGGCATGACACTGCCATGACGCTGCCACAAGCTTGCTCTCATCTAAAAAAAAAATGGCAAGTGAAATCGAAATGATGATTTCTCTGTGCAATTTACTATGTATCTTCAGTTACAAGTTGTACGTTTTTATATTTACCAGCCACGGTGAGGTCGCCTTTGAGTGTCTCCCCTCAGGGCGCCGACTACGCTGCCTCGGCTGTAGGACACAGAGGAGAAAAGCAACCTTTGTTCCCAAGGCTGTTCACCTCCTCAACTCCTCCTAAACCCCCCACCCGGGCTTGTGCCCTCCCCACATGGACTGGTGAAGCCGTGTTTGTTTTTGTTTGTTTTTGTTTGTAATGTGTGTTGTCGTTGTTTTAGCCGCAAGAGAACGCCAGCCCGGCAGCCTCTTTTTTGCCTTCTCTCTCTACGCCGCCTCCGCTTCCTACCTGCGGGGATAACAATCCACGGAGCGCCCGGCGTCCTTGCGATACATTCCGGTATACCGTTGGATTGAATAAAGTCCTTATTTACGGCCTGTTCGGCCCGAAATCCTATGCTGATTAGATCCTGACGACTGCAGACAGGATTTGCCCAGCTGACGTTACAATTGAAAAACAAATTTATGTACAAAAACACGGAGAAAAAGCACCGAAAAGGAGAGCTCAAAGCCGCTGCATCTAGACGCGCCGCATTAGAAACGCTAATCAAGACCTTAAGTTAAAAAACATGATTTTGATTTCACTTAAATAGACAAATCCATTTCTAAAAATATTAACGCCTTTTTAATAAACAGTGTAACACTTCTAAAGAAATTGTTCATTGTTTGTACGTGTCAACCCCAGCGTCTTCAGTTGCTGACTATTTCTCTGCCGATAAACACTACGAATGCTGCTTTCAAATAAATTGTAAAAAGACACACCATGTGAAGTAGCCGTGTAATTAGCGGGATAATGTAGAGAACATCGCCGGTCATGATCGAAAATAAGCCCCTTCAGGACGAAGCAAGTTCGACCTGTCGGGGCTTATTTTCCCGATAATCACTGGCGTTCTATACATTATCCCTTGCCCAGGGTCGGACTGGGAACGATTTTCGGCCCTGGCATTTTTCCATCTACACCGGCCCCTTATGGACCGACCGACCGACCCCCCCCCCCCCTTTAGCGCAAATGAGCCGAACCAACTTCAGCGAACCTACTTAAAGGGGTAGTTCGGAATTTTGGACATAGGGCCTGATTCCGAAGTGAGCATTGGTATTCTATATCACTGGAGACAGTTTTCAACACATTTCATTCAGTCCTTCTAGTTGCAGAGTTCGCTCGTGCTAGGCTAGCGCACGTCAACGGGCAATGCTAGCCTGCTATTAAAAACAGTCTTACCCACTCCACAGTACACCCGAGGTAAATCAATTATAACGACAGACTATAAATCTAAATGTCTGTTTATAGAATAATGTTAGAAATAAAACCAACCTTGCATTGCATTGCATTTTGAGGGAATTGCGGGGTCTCAGCAGCAGTGTTTATATTCCTGTACGTAGGCTACGGCAGCGGCGGGCTGAAACCTAGGTTACCTGCTGCTGTCATTGCTACAAACGCAGAGTACAGTGAACGAAGGAATTATACAAATGAAATGTGTTGAAAACTGTCTCCAGTGATATAGAATACCAATGCTCACTTCGGAATCAGGCCCTATGTCCAAAATTCCGAACTACCCCTTTAAGAAAGACCTGTGAGCCGAATTCAACATGTCGCGGTGGGCACAATTAAAAACCAAACGGCCTACCTTGACGCTGTCTTGATCGCGGGGCTTCTTGCAAGTTGCAATTATTCCACATTAATCCACACGGTTTAACATACCCGGACAGTCCTGCTAGGCTAGCAAGCAATGGATTATGTTAGGTTGTAGCAGCAGGGACGTCGGGGGCACTAGCAGGGACGTCGGGGGCACTAGCAGCAACGGTTGAAGCACTGGCCACAGCAAACAAGCGATCTATTTTAAAACATCCAGACGCCTCAGCTTGTAGAGATTTCTGCCTTTTGTCCCGAATCTTCTCCGCTCCCCCTTTCTTCTTTTTGCCAACTCCTTCCATGATTTTTAGCCCATCCACTGAAATTAAAATATAAGCAAAGCAACATCCGCAGCATCCATGGACCGTTAACGTTCGCTGTTAGATGTATAATCCCATCGTGCACCGCAACATATTTTTGCAAAATATTCGAACATAAATTCGCCAAATATAAGAAGAAAATCGTAGTTTAGTTTAAAGAAAGCATTTTAGTTAGCATTTTAATTTAGTTTGTTGCAATGATTGTACAGTTTGAAGAAACAGGATTTTACAGTTTGAAGAAATAGAAAATTATACCATATAGGAACCGTCACATAGATGTGCATGACAAGGAAGCGCTATATATACTGGATGCACCATTGCAACAATTTGTCGTTAGGTTCTTTCTTGGGCTCTTTGAGTTATCCGTATTGTCAGGTAAGTAAGGCGGTCGTATAATCAGTATTGGGGCCGGTATGATTGAAGGAGGGCCGGCCCTCGCACGCTGAAATGTGGACCGGCCCTTCTGGCAAATGCCCGGTATCACAGATTACCAGTCCGAGCCTGCCCTTGCCTATCCCGCTGCTTCGGGTTTGCCTTTTCTAGGCGCATTGAGTCAGTGCGTGTGCATGTATGATACGCAGGTTTATCCAATAAGTGGTAGTGTATCCGCGCACCAACTGCGGTCAAGTGAGCCGCCATTCGTTCATCCGCGGTTAAGCCAGCCGTCACACAAAATCTTTGTGCGCCTTTACTCTAAACAGCCTTTGTGTGGTCTCTCGCAACGTTTTCAAAATAAAACCCTTCACCTACGTGTGTAGATAGTCCCTTCAGAAAAACGTGATTATGCGATCGCATAATTCAACGCATAGGCTAATCAGCCTGAGTCCGCATATTCATGCGGGGCCGCATTTTTTCAAATATGACGCACTTTCACCGCATAAATTGCCAATTTCCGCGAAAAAAGCAGCCATTTCCCCCTGTTGCCATGGGAACGTTATGGAGTGACGTAATTACGCGACGTAAACGTCATAGCAAACCCCGCGACGAAGGCAAGATGAAGCGGTCTCATTTGCCAACAAAGATAAGTGCAAAAGACCCTGCAAAGCAGTTTCCCGGTTTGTTACACGACAGTGGGGGCAAATTATTTTGCACTCCGTGCAACTGCGTGTTGGACCACAGGCGGAAGTCGACGCTGGAAAACCACTTTGCCGCAGCCAAACATGCAAGGATGGTTAAAGAGATGGACGTTGAGGGAGAGGGGATGGAGGATGAGGAATGATTGGCTAGTGTTAGAGGCTACGCAGTTAGTTTTCATTTTCACAGTGGACTGTTGTAGTTTCATTCAATGAGTTGATGCAACTTTAGAGTTGTAAGATTGCACTTTTTTGTTACTCTTTTGTAAAGCTTCCTCTGTAAAACAGGAACATTTATTTTTTATATTTTATTTATTCATTTTTACAGAAGTTGTAGCAGATACTTTTTGTAAAGCTACAAAAGTTGTACTCAATGTATTGTAAGTTTGAGCCGTGTTTCAAGGTCTCAAATAAAACAAGATGAGAACTTAAATATTCCCATTTACAATTAGGGCATTAGCAGACGCTTTTATCCAAAGCGACTTACATCGTTTAATACACACATTGACACACGAGCGGCAGAGTCAACCATGCAAGGCGACAGCCAGCTCGTCAGGTCAAATTATAAATTGTAAATAGTAAATATTCCCAGCACTTTCTGTGATGTAGTATGCTTGTTTGTCATAGAAAGTAATAACAAATGACTCTTTACATTAAGGTAGTTGCCTAGTGAGAACAGGGTGTTGGGGAATCACTTTTTTCCCCTCTTTTTCAAACCGCAATTTCCGCAAGTTCCCGCATTTTTTGCAAGTTCCCGCAATTTCATCGCATAAAACTGCATTTTTTAAGAAAACGTGCCGCATAATCAAGGATTTTTGGCCGCATAAATCACAAAAAAACGCCGCCTTTTTCTGGAGGGACTGAGATATATAGAACACTAGATGTCTTACGACGGCGTCTAGAACGTCCACACTTGCTGCCATCTTGCCAGTCAGCTGCTCACCCATAACATTGTGTTGGTAGTGGTACATGTACTTTTTAAATAACCATAACTTGCTACATTTTCAACCGGTTTACAAACGGTTTGGTTTATAATATTGTACCTATTTTAGAACATTATTCAATTTTTTTAGAATCTAACATAATTATTCATCAGTATCAAATATGCAGTGCCGTAACTACATCTCTGACGTTTAGAACAATACAAACTGTTTGAAAATGTAGCATGTTATGGTTATTTAAAAAGTACATGTACCACTACCAACACGGTGTTATGGGTGAGCAGCTGACTGTGGCAAGTTGGCCGCCAGCGCGGACGTTCGACTCCATTGGCCAGCAGAATATGCATATGTGAGTTTTTCAAATGTATACATTTTTACTGTATACATTTTCTCAAACTGTACAACAGTTAGTATGGTCATATCAGTCAGTGCCTGAACTTATGCGAAATTGGTCTATAGCTCACTTCAAAGTGCTGACATAATGCAATTTGCAAAGGCGAAAATATGCATATGTAAGTTTTTCAAACGACATTTTCTCCAAATCTATACAGTAAAATCACATGGTTCCTTGTGTAAAAGTAGTCAGTACAATAGTTAGTGTGTTCATATCAGTCAGTGCCTTAACTTATGTGAAATTTGGTCTATAGCTCACTTCAGAGTGCTGACATAATGCAATTTGCAAAGGCGAGAATATGCATGTGTAGGTTTTTCAAATGACATTTTCTCAAAATCTATACAGTACAATCACATGGTTCCTTGTGTACAAGTAATCAGCACACCGGTTAATATGGTCATATCAGTCAGTGCCTGAACTTATGTGAAATTCGGTCTATAGCTCACTTCACTAAATTTCACATAAGTCCGGGCACTGACTGATATGACCATATTAACCGGTGTGCTGACTACTTGTACACAAGGAACCATGTGATTGTACTGTATAGATTTTGAGAAAATGTCATTTGAAAAACGTACACATGCATATTCTCGCCTTTGCAAATTGCATTATGTCAGCACTCTGAAGTGAGCTATAGACCAAATTTCACATAAGTTAAGGCACTGACTGATATGAACACACTAACTATTGTACTGACTACTTTTACACAAGGAACCATGTGATTTTACTGTATAGATTTGGAGAAAATGTCGTTTGAAAAACTTACATATGCATATTTTCGCCTTTGCAAATTGCATTATGTCAGCACTTTGAAGTGAGCTATAGACCAATTTCGCATAAGTTCAGGCACTGACTGATATGACCATACTAACTGTTGTACTGACTACTTGTACACAAGGAACCATGTGATTTTACTGTATAGATTTTGAGAAAATGTCATTTGAAAAACGTACACATGCATATTCTCGCCTTTGCAAATTGCATTATGTCAGCACTCTGAAGTGAGCTATAGACCGAATTTCACATAAGTTCTGGTACTGACTGATATGACCATATTAACCGGTGTGCTGACTACTTGTACACAAGGAACCATGTGATTTTACTGCATAGATTTTGAGAAATTGTCATTTGAAAAACGTACATATGCATATTGCCTTATGTCAGCCAGTGCCCCCGCTCCCATAACGCGCACTACGCGCTGCGCGTAGGGCCTCAAGTCCTGAGGGGGGGCCCAAAAATAAATAAATAAATAACCACTACCATGTACCACTACCAACACAATGTTATGGGTGAGCAGCTGACTGGCAAGATGGCAGCAAGTGCGGACGTTCTAGACGCCGTCGTAAGACATCTAGTGTTCTATAGATCTACACACGTAGGTGAAGGGTTTTATTTTGAAAACGTTGCGAGATACCACACAAAGGCTGTTTAGAGTAAAGGCGCACGAAGATTTTGTGTGACGGCTGGCTTAACCGCGGATGAACGAATGGCGGCTCACTTGACCTCATTGCGCACCATTGGCATGTATGCGCGCTTACATGCCGAAGCAGAATACATTTTATGGCGCTCGGTGTTGATTCTGTGGCGCTGCGCCACACATGGTTCTATGTATGGGAAACACGTATTTTTATTAATGAAGACACCCGCAGACAATAATGAGTTCACTCTGTGTGTAGGCTACAAGATTAACTATTTGCAAGTGCAAAAACGCAACATATTATTTATTTTGCTGACCACTTGTTTTTTATCCCGAAAAAAGCCTTGTAAGGACAGTTCCTCTGGTCTCTCTCGTAGATTCAACATCTTTGTTTAATGCGACTGCATCACCTTCTGTTACATGATCAGCAGCTTGCGGATTCCTTTCTTTTCAGTTAGAACTGCTCATGTTGATATGCTGCGTTGTCTCGAGCAGGCAATTTACCTTGAGCAGTAGAAACGCCCAGACGGTGCCGCCGTGACTGATCTGGAAATAAATATATTATTGTCATCTGGAAATAAATATATTATTTAATCTATATATATATATATATATATATATATATATATATATATATATATATATATGTGTATGTATGTGTGTATATATATATATATATATATATATATATATATATATATATATATATACTAGGCCAGATCCCAAAGATTTTCCAGAAAGTCACACACCTTTGACCATGTTTAAAAAATAAAGTATGTATTCATTAAATTAGGTCTTATTATTTTATTATATGATCTATTATTTATCTGGTATGTGTGAAATATATTTTGATAGGGAAGAACTATGATAGAGGGTTATGTTACTTATTAGTCCTAAACCTAGGAGACTTAAACTTACACAGCTTGCTGTCGCCTTCATGCACCGCTGCGCCTTCAAGGCGCAGCACCTTCACCGCTGGGCCTTCAACGCGCAGCGGTGGGGACATCAGACCAGGACTCTCCTGTCCGCTACTGAATGGCGGATCCCCATCAAACCCTGAAAGACAAATCAAGGGAATTTGAAGATGGCATTAATTAAAAGAAAATGGACAAAAAAAATACTTAAATTAACAAAAACACTTCCTCAGTTTACTTCTGGTAAACCAAATTGTTTCAGTGTTTGATCAAAGTGCCACAAATAACCAAGCTGAGTTCACACGGTGACCTTAGTTCCTCCTGTAATTAATACACAAGGTAAATAATTCCTTGGAAAATTATGTAAAATACTTTGAAAAGCCACTCGCCTATCCTTAGTTCAGGCTGCCTCTTCGTCAGATAATCAACCATCAGGCTACTCGCTCTCTCCCCTTTCTCCATCACTGTATCAATGAGACAACGTGCTTTGTCTTCTCTGTTTGTCTTCCCCTCTACAGTCTTCTCCTCCTCGTCATTCAACACATTCATCTCCCTAAGGTAACGCAGGAGATTGATGACATCTTGGTCCAATAACATGTCGACTAATTTGGAGCCAATCCTTCCAAGTTCTGAAAGACAAGTCAAGAGAAATGGAAAATGGCATTAAAACAAAACGTTACAACTATTCTCAAATTACCACCTGTTGTTGTAGTGTTGGTTGAAGATGCCAAATAAAACGAATTTCTCAACTTTACCAATAAGCTTCTGTGTGTTCATATTCATTTCCAGATTACATTAAGTACACGTAATGGACAATATTTAAGATTTTGGTATCAGAATGCATTGTTGGTGTCGATTAATCTTAAATACCATCTATTATTAGATTTGACAGTTCTAAAGAGAGAGTAGAAAGAGCAGAAGAGAGCAAGGTTATGAAACTAAACAACTAAGAACCGCCCTCTCCCTCTTTGCTCCCTCGCTCCCTGCATTTATAGTAATAATAATAATAATAATAATAACAACAACTAGGACTGCATGCAGCCCCCGAGGTATTCACCGCCAACCCCAGCGACCGCCTTATCAAGGGATTCACGTCATGATCATAGACGCAACTATGCCTCCGATAGGGGCGGTTCTTTCTTTGCTCACAAAATCAAACACACACACACACACACACACACACACACACACACACACACACACACACACACGTCAGATAATCAACCATCAGGCTACTTGCTCGCTCCCCTTTCTCCATCACCGTATCAATGAGACAACAAGCTTTGTCTTCTCTGTTTGTCTTCCCCTTTAAAGTCTTCTCCTCCTCGTCATTCAACACATTCATCCTAAGGTAATGCAGGAGATTGATGACATCGTGGTCCGACAGCATGTCGATTAATTTAGAGCCAATCCTTCAAAGTTCTGAGAGACAAATCAATCATCTCTCCGAGATGGTTCTGCTGACGTCCACTGCTCCCTCCATGTCGCCTTGACCCAGGAAGCCTTGCAGGTGTCGGCTGGTATTTTCCGGAGCAGTTCTTGGGCGTGTATGGCAAAGGGACGCCGGGACTTGAGGCGCATTCGCTGTGGTGTCTCGGTGGTGGTTATGTGGAGGAGGTGGGATTCACTCGCCTGTGCCTTTCGGGCAAGAGCCAGCATGGCTCCTTCTCGCCTGACTTCTGCAGGGGCGATTTCTAAGAGGACGGGCAGATAGATGGTTGGAGTGGCTCGTAGACATCCGGAGACAGTCCGTAGGGCTGTGTTAAGGGCAGTGTCCAGTTTTCGGACGTGGGGGCTACAGCACCAGACCTGGGCACAGTATTCTGCGCTTGAGAACACCAGGGGCCTCATGTACTAAGACTTGCGTGGATTTCATGCTGAAACTTGGCGTACGCCAAAACCCAGAAACTGTCTTACGCACAAATAAATTCAGATGTATCAAAGTGTGCGAACGCATGGATCCAAGCACGTTTCTTTTGTACATCTCGATCAACGTGGAATTGAGCGCACATGCCGAGGTGCCAAACTCCTCCCTGTCCACGCCCTCATTTAAATATGCAATTTCATTTAAATAGGCCTCTGGACCTGAGATTCACCTCTTAATCCGATCACCTGGCACCATGAACAGAGGCAAAAAACGAAACTTCACGGAGTCTGAGCTCGAGATTTTGCTCCACGAGGTAGAAATGCGCAAGCATATGCTATTGGAACCCTGTCAACAGGGATAAATGCAAAACAAAAGAGAAGTGAGTGGGAGTGTGTTTGCGAGGCCGTCAATGCAGTGGGGTCTCAGCAGCGCACACACTCTGAAATTAAAAAAAAGTGGTCAGACCTCAAGGTGGAGGTGAAGCGGAGGGTTTCTGCCCACCGCCGAAGCGTGACCGCAACAGGTGGGGGGACGGGAGTGGGGGAACTCTCCCCCTTCGATTTGAGAGTGGCCGCTTTGATCGATGACACAGCTCTCCCCGGAGTGGTGGGAGCCCATGAAGGGGACGCCGATCATCCCCAAGGTAAATATGCTGAAGTCATAAATGCTGTAATTATACTGGTCATACAATTGGCTGCTTGCAATACACATAAGTCGTGCGTAAAGATGCCAGGATATTAAAGACTTTGACTCGTGTTTATTAACTTAAATTTTTTATTTTTGAATAGACAAGCAAGGAGAGGGCACGGATTGCTCCGTCGGCCCCGGCGTCTCCAGCGCCCTTCGGATTTGACCATTTGCGATGTCCTCTAACAACGCTAACGCAGCCATTTTTAAAACAAT